>NC_056740.1:418515831-418583067 GCF_019279795.1 Protopterus annectens
TGTTTTGTTTTCCTGGCAGGAACTCCGCTTGAAGATGTATTTGGTAGGTCAAAGCTGTGTTTCACAGTGCCATGGCTAATCTGCAGAAGGGGTATGAGTGTGTGCCCCCTTGCATGTTTATATACCACATGACTGTGGTGTTGTCCGTCTTTATCAGTAGTTGCCCTGGATGAAGTAAGTCCTTGAAGGCTGTTAGGGCATTTTGAACAGCTAGGATCTCTTTCTGGTTGATATGCAGATGCATTTGTTTTGGTGACCATATGCCCTGAATGCATCTTCCTGCCATGTGGGCCCCCCAGGCATAACCTGATGCGTCTGTTATGGTTTGGCTGGCAGGGGGTAGAGTGAATGGCCATCCCATGTTTTGGTGACATGCCTTTGCCCACCATAGAAACTCCTGTTGCAGGCAGGGAATGAGAGGAATCATTGTTTCCAGACTGTGAGAATTTTGACTCCATAAACTTTTTAGGTACCATTGAAGTTTCCTCGTATGCAGTCTTACATATGGAATCAGTAGTATGCAGGATGCCATGAAGCCCAGAGCCTGCAGAATTTGTCTTGCAGAAGACTGGGTTTTTGTTGCCATCAGTTTGAAGTAAGTCGTCAGTTGCCTTTGCTTGTCTGGCGTGAGGTAAGTCCATCTGGGCAGTTGTATTCAAGCTTGCACCCAGGAATGTTATCTTTTGAGAGGGTACCAGTTGTGATTGCTTTTCATTTATTGTGTACCCTAAGCATGTTAGAAGCCTTTTCACAAACGCCAGGTGTCGAAGAAGAGTGTCCTTGTTCTCTGCTTGAATGAGAGAGTCGTCCAAGTAAGGATATATTTGTATACTTCTTTGTCTGCAAAATGCAATTACTGGTGCCAGGCACTTTGTAAAGACCCTGGGCGCAGTAGATAAGCCAAAGGGTAGTGCAGAGAATTGGTAATGCATTAAGCCAGCCTTGAATCTGAGGTATCTTCTGCATGATTGTCTTATTGGGACATGCAGGTATGCCTCTTTTAGGTCTAAAGTCACCAGACAAGCATTCTTTCCCAGCATGACCAGAAGCTGCTGCAAAGTCAGCATTTTGAATTTTGGAATGTCCAGGTATGTGTTCAAAATTGATAAATCCAGTATTGGCCGTCAGGCCTTGTCCTTTCTGGGAACCAAGAACAGTCGAGTAAAAACCTTGTCTTTTTTCCTGTTCTGGTACTGTCTGAATGGCTCCCATTATCCATGAGGGACGTAAAGTACAGTTGTGTACCTACCATAAATGTAGATGTTAGAGTGTATTCACTGTTGCAGTCATTACAATTGGGTTATACTGCTGGCAGGCTACCCGCAGTCGGCCCGAGTTCCAAAGTCTGGGTCCGGCATCGGTTGCTGTCGCCTCCTCCCTGACATCAGTGGGCAAGGGGTATAAAAGATGCAGCAGATGCCAATTTCTTCAGTTTTTCTTGCCCCAGATGTCAGGTGCCCCTAAAAAGGTAGGCTAAATTATGCCAATAAGCATGCATACACAAAAAACAACTCTTCCTTCATCTACAAGCAAATGCACCACATAGGTTGTATAGAATAGAGAAGTACAGATAAGTCCCAGCAAAGAAAAGGGGGATGGTGGGTGGGTAACCTGGACTGCAACAGTGAATACACTCCAACATCTACATTTATGGTAGGTACACAACTGTACTACGTTCATTGTGTTTCACTGTTGCAATCATTACAATTGGGTTGAATCCCAAAGCTAAGGTTGGGAGGCTGGCTAAAGTGGATTAGGAGAGACTATCAGGCCCTGCAGAACTGCAGTGGCAAAGCCTGCCCTGGACTTAGAGTAGAGAGGCAAGTGACAGTGCTTTGTAAAAGTATGCACTGAACTCCAAGTTGCAGCCTCTAGGATGTCTTTGGTTGGTACTCTTCTGAGGAAGGCTGCTGAAGTGGCTGCTGCTCTGGTTGAATGTGGCCTAATGCCCTTAGGCAATGATTTGCCATGCTGTGAATAGCAGAAACGAATGCAGTGGCCTATCCACTTTGAAATAGTCTGTTTTGAGATAGGCTTTCCTTGTGATCCTGCAGCATATGCCACTAGAAGTTCTTCAGTCTTTCTGAAAGCTTTAGTTCAATCCAAGTAGAAGTGTAGCTGCCTGTGAATGTCCAAAGAATGCAGAAGTCTCTCACCCTTATTCTGTGGGTTTGGGTAAAAGGTAGGCAAATTAATTGTTTGGTTAAGGGCCACACTGGACACTACCTTAGGTATAAATGTAGAGTTTGTCCTTAGAGAAACCCTGTCAGGATGGAAAATGATAAAAGCTTCCACAGCCATAAGTGCCTGTAACTCTGAGACTCGTCTAGCGGAGGTTATTGCTAGGAGCAGAGCTGTTTTCCAAGATAAGAATTTTATATCAGCTGCAGAGGCTGGCTCAAACGGAGGCAGTGTGAGTTTTTCCAAGACATAGTTGAGGTCCCAAGCAGGTATTGGAGCTCTCCTTGGAGGTCTTATGTTTTTGGCTCCTCTGAGGTACTGCCTTAGCAATGGATGAGAAAAAATAGGTGGTTCTGTATTGTAATGAGCTGAAATGGCAGAGGCATGAATTTTAATTGATGAAAAGGAAAGGCCTTTATCCAGCATCTCAGTTGAGTATTGCAAAATCTGAGGAATATTTGGAACAGTCGTGTCAATACCTAGTGCCTGGTGCCAAGCACAGAATCTCTTCCATTTTTCTGCATAAGGTTTTCTGGTGCTAGGTCTCCTGGCCTCTAAAATAACATCCATCACTGCTTTAGAGAGAGGTGTGTCTTGAATGGCTACATTATCCGCCATGCTGCCAGGTTTAAGGTCCTGATTTGGCTGCGCAGTATCAGACTGTCTTGTTGGGTCAATAAGTGAGGAATGTGAGGTAATGTCCAAGCTGGGCATTGAGACAAGCTCTTTAGGATTGGGTACCAGTGCTGGCAGGGCCAGTCTGGGGCAATCAGTATCATTTTTGGCTTCTCTTGTCTGACCTTGGAGTACCTTGGGGAGGAGAGGCAGAGGAGGAAAGGCATATATTGTCAGGTTTTTCCAGCTGAAAGATAGAGCATCCACTTTCCATGCTTGCTTGTGATAAGTCCTTGTGCAGAATCTTTGTAATTGGCAGTTGTGAGGGGAGGCAAATAGGTCTATGTCCGGGCATCCTCAAGTTCCTTGTTATCATGCTGAAGACTTGCGGATCCAGTTTCCACTCGTGGGGATCCATTAGGTTTCTGCTTAGTTAGTCTGCCAGAGTATTTACCCTTCCTGGTAGGAATTGTGCTTGCAGATGTACTTGGTAAGTCAGTGCTGTATCCCACAAGTTCATGGCTAGTCTGCAGAGGGGGTAGGAATGCGTGCCCCCCTGTTTGTTATGTACCACATGACTGTAGTACTGTCCGTCTTTATCAGTAGTTGTCCTGGATGAAGTTGATCCTTGAAGGCTGTCAGGGCATTCTGAACAGCTAGCATCTCTTTCTGATTGATATGTAGATGCTTTTGACCATAGGTTCATAGGTGGCTATCTGCCCGAGGGCATTTACAAGCCTAGCCCATAGTTTTGTGGCTTACGCCACCCCTTTAGTATGGGGAACTATACCCATTATTTTGCTGTGCCTCTGTTGAGCAGTGACACTGAGGTAATCCCTGGGGTATATCTGCGATCTCCCATCCATTGGTCAAGATTTCTCTTGAACAAGGCCAGCGAGGTGCTCTGCCTCACATATACCGGGATTTTATTCCACAGCATAGGGAGTCTTTGGGTGATGAATCGATCCCTCCAGCGTCCTATTAATAGCCGTGTCGAGGTTTAAGTCTCCGCCCTTGTGGCTCTGACGGATCTAGATTTTTGAGGTGAAGCATATTCATCAAATCTGGGTTTGACATGGCCTTGTATGTTAGGCAAAGGTCACCTCTGAGCAAGCGGTGGCGACTGAATAGAGCTGGAGTTCTTTCAGTCGGGCAGCATAGGACAGATGTCTGAGACCCTTTATCCTTTTGGTGAGGAACTTTTGTGGCCTCTCCAGCTGCTGCAAGTGTCGGGTCAGATACATTCAATGGGGCATTGTACTCAATCATTGGTCTGATGAGTGATGAGTATAGGGAGACTATGACCTCCCTTGATCTAGATGAGAATCCCTTCATGATAAGGTGGGCAATGTAGAAGGTCTTCCTAACTACTTTAGCTACATGGGTGTCAAATGACAGACTACTATCAACCTGGGTCCCCAGGTCCCTGATAACTTCTTCTATGCTCAGTGGATTGCCACCTATTTGGTAGCTAGGGGTAACCTTGTTTTTCCCGAAGGGTATGACTATGCATTTTTGGCATTTAACTTTAGGCCATGGCTCTGGCACCAGTTATCCGCTTCTGTGAGACCCTTCTGAAGGATATCTGTGTCAGATGTGTTTTCCACTATGGCGCCCAGTTTGCAGTCATCTGCAAACTTTGTCAGCCATAACCCTCCTGTGTTTGCTTGTACTTCGGAAAAGTAGATGCCAAACAAGAGTGGGCCCAGGACTGAGCCCTGTGGTACACCACTTGTGACAGGCTTTGAGTCTGACATGGCGCCAGCAACTCTGACCCTGTGGGTTCTGTCACTCAGCCAGTTTGCAACCCATCTTGTGATGTATGGGTTAACATTTAAGCTGATGAGTTTTTCAATGATACCCGAGTGGGGTATTGTATCGAAGGCCTTCGCCATGTTCCCTGAATACATCTTCCTGCCATATGGGCCCCCCAGGCATAATCTGATGCATCTGTTGTCAATGTCTGCCTGGCTGTGGGTAAGGTGAATGGCTGTTCAGTGTTGAGGTGACAGGCTCTTGCCCACCATCAAAACTCCTGCTGCAGGTAGGGAATGAGGGTAATTATTGTTTCAAGGCTGTGGCAATGTTGAGTCCAAATACTTTTCAGATACCATTGAAGTTTCCTCATATGCAGTCTTGCATATGGAATTAGCAGTATGCAGGATGCCATGAAGCCCAAAGCCTGCAGAATTTTTCTTGCAGATACCTGGGTCTTTGTTGCCAACATTTTGAAATAAGTAGTTAGTTGTCTGTGTTTGTCTGGCGTGAGATAAGCCATCTGGGCAGTTGTATTTAAGCTTGCACCCAGGAATATTATCTCTTGAGAGGGTACGAACTTTGATTTCTTTTCGTTTACTGTGTACCCTAGACCTGTTAGTAATCTTTTTACAAACACCAGATGCTGTAGTAGGATGTCCTTGTTCTCTGCTTGAATAAGGCAGTCGTCCAAGTAAGGATATATTTGTATTCCTCTGTCTGCAAAATGCAATTACTGGTGCCAGGCATTTTGTGAAGACCCTGGGCGCAGTAGATAAGCCAAAGGGCAGTGCAGAGAATTGGTAGTGCGTTGAGCCAGCTATAAATCTGAAGTATCTTCTGCATGATTGTCTGATTGGGACATGCAGGTATGCCTCTTTTAGGTCTAAAGTCACAAGCCAAGCCTTCTTGCCCAGCATGGGCAGCAGCTGCTGCAGAGTTAACATTTTGAACTTTGGAATATCCAGGAGTGTGTTTAGGATAGACAGGTCCAGTATTGGTCTCCAGGCTTTGTCCTTTCTGGGCACCAATAACAACCTTGAGTAAAATCCTTGCCCCTGCTCTTGCTGTGGTACTTGCTGAATGTCTCTCATGTCCATGAGGGATGAAACTTGCTTTTGTGCCTCTGCCCATTGATTGTGAGGCAGGTCTGGCATACCATTTGGCCTTCGCAGGGTGTGAAAGTGGAACCTGTAGCCTTGAGATACGATATTTAAGACCCATTTGTCCTGGGTGATCATGTGCCAATTTTGTGAAAAAAGTGCTAGTTTTCCCCCCAAAGGAGCTGCCAAAAGATAAGTGCTTGGTGCTGGTAGGGAAAAGTCATTGAGACGGTTTCCTGTATGGCTGTGATTTTTCCTCTCCGCTTTTGGAGGTAGAAGCACCCAATTGTTTACGCCTGTATGAGCCTTGGTGCTGTGATCTGCCTCTGGGGCGTCTGTATCTGCCTCTTTGTGGCCTGTCTGACACTGGAAAGGACCAATTCTTTGTAGGCCAGTTCCTGCTAAATCTGGGAGGCTGTACCTGCAAAAAATCCTTCACTGTTTGCATAGATTTAGCTTTGTCCTCCATTTTCTTCAACACCTCTTCTGCTTTAACACCAAACAAGGAATCATGTTGTAATGGAGCATCTAAAAGCTTTGCTTTAACATGATCGGGCAGATTCTGTTCTTTTAACCAAGTATGCCTCCTAATCACAGAACCTGTAACTGCGGCCCTACAGGAGGCCTCTAGAGAATCAAAACCACATTGCAAAGTATGCTTTCCCACTTGTTCAGCTGCATGCAATAAATCCTGCATTTCTTTGTTTTCTGCACATTCTGAATTTGTCAACATTTTCTGTTTAACTGTGACATAAGATATTGCTGATATTTAAGCATATGAAACTGACAATTTAAAGCTCTTACAGCCAAGGTAGCAGAAGTATAAATATTTTTCCCATCTGTCCAGGGCCCTTGAATCCCTATCAGAGGAGATAGGGTTTTTTGTAGTGGAAGCCTTGGGACCCTGAGAAATAGTTTCTAGGTCAGCAGCAGGATTTTTGTACAGAAATTTATGAGAATCAGGAACCCTGGAGTATCTGTCTGGCTTAACAGGAGCTGGTGGTAAAGAGTCAGGAGACAGACCGGACTCTGAAAATACATAATCTACGTCTAAAACAAGAAGAATAGCAAGGGGCCTGTGCTGGGGTAATAAAAGGAAGTCTCTGAGCCTTTTCTTGGATTCTGAGTAATCCTGGCTCTCCCAATGGAAATGCTCCCTCAGTATGCAGGGTCTCACCAAAAGAATAATCCTCAGGAGGAGAGGCTGAAGGATAGATTCTTCAGCATCAGAATCCTCATAGGGAGGAAGGGAATATTCCTGTTCAGAAGAGGAATCAGAAGAAATGGAAACCTGATCTGAAGATTCATATTCTATGTCTTGCCTAGGCCTCTTATCAGGAGGGGGATGGGAACCCCTGATCAAAGTAATTAAGTCTTCGGCCATTTTAAGCATCTGTTTTTTAGGCATGGAGGCCTGTCCAGGAGAATGCTGTACTTGTTTCTTTGTCTTTAGAGCTGTTTTAGTCTGGGTCTTTGAAGCTGAAGATGGCTTTACATATAACTGTAGGCCTGAAAACACCCTCAGAAGCCGATGCCTGCTCAGCAGCTCTGGACCCATCTGAGGGAATAGTTTCCGAGTGTCCAATACCTTGAGTTTCCAGCGGCCTAGTCGGCTCCACGTGGGAGTCGGAAGCGGCCTGTGGCTCTGAGGGAGCGGGCGTCAGGGGCTGCGAAAGCATCTCACTGAGAACCGGCGAACTGGCTACTGGCCTAAAGGAAGACTCGTCGTCGGTTTTGAACCTCGGATGCCTGTCCTTTTCCTTTTTCTTTACGCTTTTTATAAACTCCGGTAGTCGGCTGATCCAACGGCATTATATAATTGAATCTTCTGCCAAAGTAATGAAATGCAAAATCGTACCGACGCTTAATAGTGCGTTGGTTAAATCTAGCACAAAACCGACAACTAGCAACATCATGGTCAGGGCCTAGGCAAGGAATACAGTAAGAATGAAAATCCTTATGAGGTATTTGCTTCCCATAAGAAATACAATTATTAACTTTTTCTGACATCGGTCTGGAGCAAGAAAAAAGTTTCCCCAACGGGGTACTTAGCTTTAATGAAGACTTCGGATCTGAAATTCGAATTTGAAAATCTCAGGAGTCGGCCAACCGGCACATGCGAACTGCTTTTGCTTCGGGCACCACGCGGCAAGAAAGACTGAAGAAAATGGCGTCAGCTGCATCTTTTATACCCCTGGCGCACTGACGTCAGGGAGGAGGCGACAGCAACAGACGCCGGACCCAGACTTTGGAACTCGGGCCGACTGCAGGTAGCCTGCCAGCAGGATAACCCAATTGTAATGACTGCAACAGTGAAACACGATGAACATCCTGTTTCTGTGCCTCTGCCCATTGGTTTTTTGGCAGATCTGGCCAACCATTTGCCATTGGCAGAGTGTGGATTTGGAATCTATATCCCTGTGATATGATGTTTAGTACCCACATGTCCTGGGTTATTAACTGCCAATTTTGAGCAAAAAGTGCTAATTTTCCCCCTATGGGTGCTGCCAAAAGATAAGTGCTTGGTGTAGGCAGAGGGAAGTCACTGGGATTGCTTTCTGTA
This sequence comes from Protopterus annectens, assembly GCF_019279795.1. Lineage (NCBI taxonomy): Eukaryota > Metazoa > Chordata > Ceratodontiformes > Protopteridae > Protopterus > Protopterus annectens. The sequence continues at coordinate 418,524,049 of NC_056740.1, forward strand.
GGTCTGCGCTTTATCTCCTCCAGATTTGGAGATGGAAGCGCCCCATTGCTTTGACCTGTATGAATCTTGTGCCTGGTATCTGGAACCCTTAAGGGGTTTGGATTTGCCCCTTTGAGCTCTGTCTGACACAGGAAAGGACCAATTTTTGGTAGGCCAGTGTCTACTGAATCTTGGTGGCTGCACTTGTAAGAAGTATTTAACAGTTTGCATAGACTTCGCTTTGTCTTCCATTTTCTTTAAAACCTCTTCTGCCTTAATACCAAACAGAGAATTCATGCTGTAAAGGTGCATCTAGCAATTTAGCTTTAACATGATCAGGTAAATTTAGTTCCTTTAACCAGGCATGCCTCCTAATCACATATCCAGTAACTGCGGTCCTGCAGGAGGCCTCTAAGGAATCAAAAATACATTGCAAAGTATGCTTTCCATCTTGTTCAGGTGCATGCAATAATTCCTGCAATTCTTTATTTTCTGCACATTCTGAAATCAACATCATTTTCTGTTTCAGCAATCCCATAACATGTTGTTGGTACTTAAGCATATGAAATTAACAGTTTAAGGCCCTGATTGCCAAGGTTGCAGATGTACAGACCTTTTTTCCCCATCTGTCCAGTGCCCTTGAAACTCTGTCAGAGGGGGTAGGATTTTTTTGCTGTTGAGGCCTTAACTCCATTTGGATCCTGTGAAATAGTTTCAGGATCAGCAGCAGGGTTTCTAAATAAAAAATTATGCGAGTCAGGGACCCTGTAATATCTGTCAGGCTTACTGGAAGCTGGAGGAAAGGAGTCAGGGGATAAGCTTGACTCTGAAAACACATCATCCACAATGTCTAAAACAGGGGGAATGGCTAAAGGCCTATGCTGAGGGAGAAGAAGAAAATCCCTGAGCCTCTTTTTTGATTCTGAGAAATCTCGACTCTCCCAGTGAAAATGCTCCCTCAAAGTATGCAAGGTTTCTCCAAATGAATAATCCTCAGGAGGCGATGCAGATGGAATAGACTCCTCAGCATCAGAATCCTCATAGGGAGGTATAGGTAATTCCTGATCAGAAGAGGAATCAGAAGAAATAGAAACCTGATCTGAAAATTCATAATCAGTGGCTTGCCTAAGCCTCTTCAGCCATTTTGATCATCTGTTTTTTAGGCATAGAGGCCTGTGCACGCGGCTCATGCGTCAGTTTTTTAGCTTTAGAAGTTGCTTTTGTCTTTGGTTTTGCAGCTGTCGTCTGTTTGATATACAAATGCTGAGGTCTGAATACACCCTCAGAAGCCGGTGACTGCTCAGTGGCTCCGGACCAATCCAAGGGAGATAGAACCATCGGTCCAATACCTTGAGTATCTTGCAGCATGCCGGTCTCCATCTGGGTGCCGGTAGAGGCATGCGACTCGAAGGTAGCGGGAATCAGGGGTTGCAAAAGCACCTCACTGAGTAGCGGTGACTGGCTTAGGAGAAGCTTCATCGGTTTTGGATCTCTACTGCCTTTCTCTGTCCTTTTCTTTGCGTTTTTTATGTACTCTGGTAGTCAGACTGCTATCAGATGACATTTCTGGGTAGTTAAATCTGTTTCCAAAATTCTTTGATGTAAAAATATACCGCCGCTTAATAGTGCGTTGGTTAAATCTAGCACAAAACCGACAGCCAGGCACGTTGTGATCAGGGCCTAGGCAAGGAATACAGTATAAATGGAAATCCTTATGAGGTATTTGCTTCCCACAAGTAATACAATTATTAACTTTTTCTGACATCAGTAAAAAGCAAGAAAAAAAGTTTCCCCAACGGGGTACTTAGCCTTAGTGAAGACTTCGGTTCTGAAACTCAAACTCAAATATTTCAGTAGTCGGCCGACCGGTACTTACGAAATGCTTCTGATTCAGGCACCGCGCGGCAAGAAAGACTGAAGAAAATGGCGTCAGCTGCATGTTTTATACCCCTGACGTCATGGAAGAGGAGACAGCAACCGACGCAGGACCCAAGACTTTGGAATTCAGGCCAACTGAGGGCAACCTGCCAGCAGATTACCCATATGTAATGACTGCAACAGTGAAACATGAAGAACATGAAGCCAAACTATTTCCAACTGCAGAAAAGGTCAAATAGAACAGATTACAGTGGTTTGGGTAGATGTACAAGAAAGCAGAAGATAATCTGGTGAAAATGATTTGGGACATTCAGAAAGAAGGCAAGAGGAAACAAGGAAGGATGTCCAGCAAAGAGATTAATAGACTGTGTGAGAGAAGACCTGCGACTATGATGTGTGTATGAGAGTGGCAGTGAATAAAGAAAGATGGCGACAGCTGATGCCACACATGGACCCAATGTAGGAAATGGGGGGGGGGGGGGTGAGCTAAATGATGGTGATAATACAAAAATAAAATTCTACTGCTCATCAAGCAGGCCACTGCAAATGAGCTGCCCAGCATTAACAGCTGTGCTAATACAATTTAGAAACAATTATATTATGTAACAAGGATGTACAAGTGAGCTACAATGCACTGCAGTTTAAGTGGTGCATAAGCACAAGAGACTTGGGAAAAGAATTCAATAGCATTTCACATCAAGATTGACTAGATATTAAATTGACTGCAGGCAAGAAACTCGAGTGAAAATTAAAAATGCGCAATTGCATTACGTTTCAATAACTGGGGAGGGGATACCACATAGAACCATGCTGGGACCAGCCCTCTTTAATACTGTCATGTCATCAAATGCCACCATCTAAAAATCAAGATACAGAAGTCTGCAGCGGACTTGGAAAATATGCAGTATGGTGACAAATTCTAAAGCTCTAAATTTACAATATTTGGATAACTTGTATGACCGGGCATTTAAAAAAAAATTTTAATGTTAAAAAAAGTGAAGTGATGCAACTTAGAACATATAATATAAAGACCAAGGTTAGAGCTCCAGGCACTATATGATCTTTGAAAGGTGGCTTCAAATATAGAGCGCCCTTAAGAAAGGTTTTGCAAAGATGGTGAGATATCAATAAATATTCTAGGACCTTATCAACCGGAGCTGAGAAAGGATCAAAACCATTTTTATCTGACCAGATAGAATAAATCTCTTCCATCTGCCAAGGTAATCTTCTGGTGGAAGGTTTACAAGAAGCCAGAAGTATCTTTTGCACTGGGTAAGAAATAATTTTGCCTGGCAATTACCGGAAGTGGAGACACCAAGCAGTCAGCTTGAGGTGTTGAAGGTTAGGGATTAGGGATGGACCAAACCCTGAGAATGATACAGCAAATCTGGATTTGGATCCAGAGTCCACGAGCGGTGAACCAGGCGAGACTAAAGAAAGGGAAACCACATTTGATGGGGCCAATAAGGTGCAATGGGAACCACTTTGCTTCTCAACAGTTGGGCTTTCTTCAGAAATTGGAGAATTAGAGGAATTGGTGGGAAGGCATATAGCAGTCCCAGGGGCCAATCATGGAGAAGTGCATCTCTCAGGGACCCCCCCCCCCCGAAGGGGGACTAGGGCAAAGTAACTGCTGTTTCTGTAGTTTATTGGAGAGGCAAACAGGTCACAGCAAGGCTGACCCCATCGAAGAAAAATCCTTGTCACTACGTTGGGATTGAAAGACTACTCGTGAGGTATAAGGATACACCTGCTTAGCTTGTCCGCAATCACGTTGGAGTTCCCCAGGATATGCACTGCTATTAGAAAGAAGTTGGAGGGGATTGCCCATTGCCAAACTCTTAGAGCTTCCCAACAGAGGGCAGGATCTGGTTTCCTCTGGTTTGTTTATGTACCAGACTACTGACATGTTGTCTGACTGGATAGCAATCGTTCTTAAAGGAAGGGCAGACTAGAATGCTTGCAACACTGAAAGCACTGCCCTTAGTTCTAGGTCACTGATATGCAGATTGACCTCTTGAGGGGACCAAGTGCCTTGGACTGTCTTTGCATGAAAATGGCCCCCCACCCCATCAGGGAAGTGTCCGTGGTCACTACAGTCTTGGGCTGAGAGGGGGGAAAGAGACGACTCCATAAATTCTCTTCTGGCTTCATCCACGAAGATAAATCCTGCCTGCAGCAGTTTCATTATCAGGATTGGATAAGACACTGGATGAGTTAACAGTGACCACTATGATGCAAGGAGCCACTGAAGCAGCCTCATGTGGTATCTCACCAGGGGGATTAAAGTGATTGTTGCTGCCATGGACCCAAGTTGTTGTAGAACTAGACGAGCAGGGAATTTGTCTTGAGAGAGTATCACTTGAAGTTGCAGTCTCAACTTTAACAGTCTGTGATGAGGAAAGGAAGCCATGCAGGCTTTCATGTTTAGTTTTGCTCCAATGAATGAATTCTGGTTCCTGTGTGGGAGAATTTTGTTTGTTGCACAAATTTGTTCAATACACTGAGGTCTAAGACTGGCCTCCAGCCCCCTATCTTTTGTGGCACTAAAAAGAATAGAGTAAAATCCAGATCCTATCTTGTCTGGTGGGACTGTTTGGATGACTTTTCTGAAGCAGCTTTTGAATCTCTAGTACTGCTGTATCCCTCTGACTGGGTGGAACATTAGGGATTTGCCTTTGTGGTTTGAGAGAAAGACTGAAGGGAACATGGTAACCTCTGGTAATTATTGTCTACACTGAGGAATCCGATGTTATAGAGTGCCAAGCTGTGTGATGCAGAGAAAATCTTCCCCTGACTGCTTCCAGAGGTAAGCAATTGGGCTACTGCTCAGGAGCGCTGGTAGGGTTGTCCAGAAAAAGAATCCCTGGAACCGTGGCTGCACAGACCCCCTCTACCACGACAGGGGTGACTTCCCAAAAAGTTCTCCCCTCTGTCCCGGGGAGGAGAGATGCTCGCCACGTGCGTCCCGAAAAGGCCCTTGGGTCTTCTTGAATCACATCTTCCCACTCCTCTTGATTCCTGGAGTAAGGTCATAGAGGAATGGAAAAATGCATGCCTACAGCAGAAAGGGCCTTTCCATCCTTCTCACATCTGGCTAATGTGTGTCTGACTTTTGGGCCAAACAACGAAGTAGCATCCATAGGGGCATTGACAAAGGAAGACTAAAAGGGGTCTACAAAATCACACAAGCGCATCCAGGCATGGCTCCTAATGGCGACACCTGTACCCACTGCTCTGGACGTCCCTTCCACCGTATGTGCAATAAGCCACATACACAAGGTGGAGATAGACTCTAGGGTGGCAAGCTGGGAGGCAACCTTATCCTAGACCTTGTCAGACACTGTTCCTGCCAAGGTATCTGAAAGCTCAGTTATCAGATCACTTTGGAGTCCAGTGAAGTGTCCCAAGAGGTTCAAGGACCGAACAGCGAAGGTCGTTGAAGCAAAGAAACACCTGCCAAATCTGTCCATCATCCAAGACTCTTGGTTTGGAGGATGGACAGTTGAACTCTCTTCAGCAAGTTCCTTTTTAGTGGCTGCCGCCACCAACATGGCATCCACTTGCCAGTCCTTTTGACTAATGCAGCTGATCCTCAGGGGCTGACAGAATTTTGTTTGGTCACCGGGGAATTGGCTCTATGGTGTCAGGAACCTTCCACGCACACTGCACAAGGAGTTTAATTAGTTCATCCACAGGCAGGGTCACCCAAAGAAGTAGATGGCCGGGCACAAAAAGCCTGTAAGAAAACAGATTAATTGGAGGAAGGGTTTGAAGGCTTCCAATCCACCCCTCCGTTTCAGAATTTCCAGGATGCCTTCAAAGATGACCTCTTCAGGGGGTGTATATGGGGATCATTCCCCTTCATAGTAATCTGTATCCTCAATGAACGATTTTTCTGGAGAATCCAGGTGCTTCCTCTTGCATGATCTCTTACAGAGTGGCTCATCAGGGGGAAGATCTGAGGAGGACACCAAAGAGAGGGGACCCTGAAGTAGGGTATCTTGCTGCTCTTGTGCTTGCTGTCCTGGAGTAGCAGATTGTGACAGCTACGGGCCAGAGGATACAAAAATGTGGCACTCTGATGGGGATGGTACCAACTTGTGAGCCTGCTGAGACTAGGGCTCTCTCCATAACCTGGAAGGCAGAAGCACCCACCTGAAGAGGGATGGGAGCCCAAAACCAAGAGACAACCTCAGAACCAGGGTCACAACTCACTCTGAGGAGCCACCCCCAAAGTAGGAGCTGAGAGAGGACTTGCAACTGCCAAAGCACCAGGAATCGTAGATGGCTCAATGGGAAAAAAAAAATCGGAGCCGATCCAGGGATCCCGAAGCTGGCAGCGAAATCTAGGTCCCATGGTTGTGACAGCTCCGATGAAGCTGAAGACCACAGAGTTGGTGCTGGTACAAAGATGAGATCCACCGTTGGTACCAAAGTAGCTGGCACCGGGAACGTCGAAGTACTGGGCTCCAAGACCTGTGGACAGGTTGAAGGAGGAAGATATGTGGGAGTCCTGGGAGAGCAAACCTCTGCTCCGGGAGGGAGGGAGGTCCGTGAGGGAGCAGGAAGACCTCTGGCTGCAAAGAGCTACTCCACCAATCTAACTACATCCAGTTCCGAGAGACTCCTGGAGGAACAGATGGACATTCCCGAAGGGGATTTTGATCTTTCTACAAAGGGGCTTAACTGCTAACCCAATAGTCCAGGGGGTACTTAGTATCTCAACCTTTGGCATCATGGTCTGCTGAAGAGAAAGTTGCTTGGCAGGGGAAGATGGAACTGAAATATTTGAGGGGGCCACTGTCAGTGCCAGAGAGGTCGTTGGCACCGAAGACAAGGTCAGCGCCGTAGGTGTCTGGATAGTTTCAATAGTACACGGCACAGTGTGAGATTTAACCAGTTTCGGGGCCAGAGCAAAAGTTGGCGAGTCTTAGGAACTTTAGGCTTCAGATAGTTCTGATGGAGTCGAAACCTGAGATATTTGAGTCTTAGATTCATGTACCTTGGGGGAGGATGATACCGAATGGCTCCATTTATTTAATTCTGCCTTCAGAGATTTCGAAGTCTCTGCTTCAGAGAGAGTAAGACCTTCACTAAAAGGGCATTTTAGTAATCCCTTAAGAATCAGTTTGTTTTGCCTCTCTGCAAGAGTTCGAGCACTGAAACCCTTGCAGAGTTCGCATGGAGGCTGGATTTCAAGATGAGGGACACCCAAACAATAAACACCTGAAAGATACCGATCGGAATTGGGCATCTTCCTGCCACAGTCCCTACATTGTTTGAAGCTGGTGGATCCTCTCTGTTTTTCTGCCATTTTTCTAGCCAGAAAATGGCACACGCACACAAACAATCACTCGTGAAACAGGAAGGCAAAGAATAAAGTTTTTTTTTTTAATATACCAACAGTGATTAGTGAAGGTTATCCAAAGGAAGGGTAAGAGAAAAGTCAAAGGGAAAAGGAAAACAGACATCAGCGATGGTATTAAAGAATTACCAAAATGTAGAGGGAAAGTAGGGACTACACCAACAATGGTAAAAGAGAATACCTAGAGGTAAACAATGGGTAAAGGATAGATGCAGAGTCACTCACTACTAACGAGAACCTTAAAAAGTAAGAAAATGAAGAAACTAGCAGAAATAGGTAGAAAGATAGTTATATAATCAAAAAAAATTTTAGCACTTAGCTGAGAGCATGGTTGACATGTCTGATTTTCTACACGGCAAACTAGATCTGGGGTAAAGGGAAGACAGGCAGTATGGGTAGCCTTAGCTTGAGAGTTTTTTGCTAGCGCGAGCTTGATGCAACAGCCAAGCTGGTTCTGAGGGTCAGAACCAAACCCAACAGTCAAGCATGAATGCAGACTGACATCACCAGATTAAAGGTTACTCTAATGCATTTCAGTCAAGCATACTGGAAGAGATATCTGAATATAGGGATCATGAAATTTTGATAACAAAAGGGAACAATGTTACAACTACTAGGGAAGTGCTAAGCTATGATCACGACTGTCCACAAAGACAACAGCTTCAAGGAATGTCTTTCTGCCTCTTTTTAAATGTATGATTTAACCAGTAATTGAGTTTGAAAGTAGCTTTTGCATGTTACTAGCAAGAGAGACAAAAGGTTAGAAAGTATACAAAAATATTACACCCACATGATAAATACCCCACTAAAGTTGTTTCACACGAGAAAAGATTAACCACAGTGAAACTCCATTCTATTGATTACAAATTTAAAAGAGGTGACTTGATTTAGGTATACAAAACTCCAAAGAGAATATATTGCAGGTTATTCAAAGGGAGGGTAAGAGAAAAGTCAGAGGGAAAAGGAAAACAGATCAGCGATGGTATCAAAGAATTACAAAAAGTGTATGCGAGGAATTACTTTAGTAAACCATGATATACAGGATTACGATCAGTTCACTGATCATAACCTGATTATTGTGTGTTAGAGACATGGATGGCAGGAAATTCACCACGAAAGCTTGAATCTTGGCATCCATGTTGAGGACACAATAGAGGTTTATGATCAGTGAGCCAATCAGAATTATTTAAGTTACATGGAGCTTTATTTGCTCCATGTACTGTTAGTTACTTGTGTGTGTGTGTGTGTGTGTGTGGGGGGGGGGGGGGGGTGCCAAGATGTCAGAAAAGCGGTGCAACTCTTGTCACATTTATATTTACCTTTAATGCCTCACTACTGTCTAGATTTTCGCAGAACGTTCAGATTATTCCTTCATATTACTGGTCTGTTCTTCATAAAACCTGTTTTTTCAGACAAACCAAAGAGGACTGAAGTCACTAAATAATAACTTACATTTGAGTTTGAGTTTATATCCTTCACATTACGCAGGCGAACACATTTTTATTTGAGCAACAAAGTTTTTTTTAAAGGAAGTTAGGAGCATGTTAAAAGTATGTACAAAAGGCAGAAACAAATCTTTTGCTCTGCACCTGTTATTTTCTAGAAAGTACAGGTACATTTTACTACAGAGTGGTAGACCTTACCTTAACAACTTAAGCAGGGAGTGCTCAACAATTAAGGTTGGATCGAGCACCACTCTTGGTGCTTAATTGGTTTGTCGTTTTCCAAATAATGGAGCATAATCACCATGCTCTGCAACAGAGTAATGAAAGGTTATATAATAGATGGGTACAAGTCCATGAAAGGTGACTTTTTTTCCCTAAAGGTGACTTTTTTTCAAAGCAGAGTGGCAAAGGTTTGGAACAGCTACCATTTCAGTTAAGGAACAGTAATAACCTAACTGAATTTAAAATAAAAAAAATAATAGGAGATGGTCCACCTGACCAAGAAAGAATTAGAACACATATAAGCCTTCTTGGGTTCTGAGCCCTCTTGTAGCATTATAACACAGTTACTGCTCACTCCTGCATACTAGCATAACAACTAATTATTCATGTTGTGTACAGTCAACCCCGCAAGGTATACAGTCAGCTCCATTTCCAAAAGCAAAGCTGGGAGGGGATAAACATGCTATGTTGGGACACTGAACTGTGCAACCTTCCCTCAAAGCACAATGTGACATCTTGCCATAAAGGGTATACAGGCGGCGATATGTATATTCCATGCTTAGTGTGAAATCCTCCATCAAGTAGTGTTAGACAATATTATCTAAATTACTCCTTTTATAATCTTTATAATGCACTTGAATGTTATTTTTCCACCTTTGTTCTTATTTCTTGTTTACTCTTTATTTCTCAGACTCAATGCATGTTAATAAATACAACATATACATATATATATATTATATATATCTATATATAATATATATGTATATATATAGTTCAAATAGTTACATATACTTGCATATGTATACATGCACACATATACATATATATATATATATATATATATATATATATATATATATATATATATATTATACACACATATATATTTCTCAAAAACAAAATATCTACATATAATACACACATACATATATACATTTACCTACCCATATACACACTAAATACACATGCGTGCTCATGTGTATATGTATTTGTGTGCATGTGTATTTACTTATTTTATATATATTTTATTTATTGACATTTGTCAACCGGGTTAGTCCAGCTGGGCCAGGAGCCCATTTTCAGTGGAGACCTGAGGAGAAAAACTCCAGATTACAGACAGTTTAAGTATACATAACAGTTTAGTTTACAATTAACAACAATCATTATTAGCAAACACTACAAGTACACAAGTTCTGTACTGTAAAGAAAAACAGAACATTTTTTTTTCTGTGTGTAGCTGCTGTATAACTGATGTGGTAAGGTGTATAAGCAAGTTCAGGAATGGGGTGGAAGAGATATCTAGAGGTGTAAGGAGATGTTAGAGAAAAATATGTGGGAGATAATATACTGAGAGGGTTGTATGAGACTGGTACAAAGTAATAGCACTGGAGTGGTAAAACAGTATGCTGAGAAGTTATACTGAAATGTGTATAATTTTATATATACATACACACACACACACATATATATATATATATATATATATATGTATGGGTCTATTGTATTTGGTCGAATTTCATTTGGTCGAAAATTATTTCAGGCAGCCCACCTCACTGAAAGCTCATGTGATTGAAAGGTCATTTGGTCGAAAATGAAATATAGCCCCTGCCCCACTGCAGTGCGACCCTGGAGTGAGAATATAAAGTAAGAGGGGTGTGGGGGGCACACTAGTTTTTACTGAAGATATATGTATCAATGTATTTTTAATGGATACACCTTTATATAATAGTGAATACATTGCAATTATGTGGGGGGGCTACACTTGTTTATGTATATGTACATGGTATATTATGTTTTTACTGTTTACGATTTTAGATGATAGTTTATATATTCATACAGTTTACATGCTTATTAATTGATTAGTTATACAGGAGGCTTAGGGTTTTTATAGAACATGTACTACATATTTAGATAACAGTAGTAGATTGTGTATGTGTTTTTTATTTATCAGACGTACTGTTTAAGAACTCTCTGACCTGTTACCGAGTGACATATGCTGCGCTAGGGAGCAAGCGCGCGACTATACTGAAAGTTACAGGATGGAGTTACAAGCAGCATGTGAATTTAATTTATGAAAAGTAAGTGGAAATGTATGCAAATGTGACAAGAGTAAGTTTAATGTTATTAATGGTCTGAGGAAGCAACCAGGAAGATGGTGAAAGCACTTACCTTGTCTAAGTTAAATAAATTGTACATATGTTTTTAGTCATACAAATTGTTTTTAGAGCTGTACATTTTGCGACCGTTTTATTTCTTTAGTACTTGTTTACTTTTGACCGTTGGAGGCCGCACATTTATCTGCTTAATATTTTGTTGCATTTTGAACATTTAAAAATAGCCCCTATTTTTGAGCCTTTGTCACACTTTTATTTATGTCTTTGTCCAGATTTCTTGCTCTAAGAGGTTGAGAGGTATGGCTCAGGAGGATGTAAAATATCCCATCTCACCTATCAAAAAGAGCAACTCTTACTTACAAAATATTTACATATGTACAAATATATAAATATACAAATCTGTTTACACACATTTATAATTTTCTGCACAATCATGCAAAATTTTCCTCATTAGACCCCCACTCCTTTTTCCATAACCACCAACTGATTTTACTTACTACTGTCGCTAAAATCCATTTACCATCAAACATAATTTTATTCTTTCATTCCATATAACACAAAATAACTTTTTATATATTCTTTACTTCTACATGGTTGCACATCGCTCAGCACCGTGCACTGCCTCACAATTGAGCACCACAGCCACACAGATAAATTCAACAGTTTTCCCTCATCCTTAGTAACTTCCGGGTCAAAGAAATACTGCTAGTGAGCTGAAACCTATTAAACTACCAACAAAAAAAACAGGCAGAAATATCCACCCACTGTGCTCCTCCTTCATTGATCCTGAAAAGCCCCCCCCCCCCTTAGTGATAGTCTTCAACCTAGCATTATGGACAGATGGACAACCCTTGTTGACTTGGGTGTCTTGAGGCAGTGTAGCAATTGCCTCATGTACAGAGACAACGATCTACTAATAACTCACTCTAGTACAGTGTGTGTGAGAGATGCATCTACACTAAGAATCTTGAATGCATGCTCCCTCACACTCAAAGCAGTAACATGGAAGAGGCCGTCAACCCACCCACCACTACACATGCACATAGTACCACTATTCATAAACATAGTACGCATCTAACACAAAAAACAACATATGGGGAGGTTCTCTCAAAAGACTTACCAAAACACCAGAGACCTCCAAAACACAAGACTGCTACAACTAACACAGTTCCCACAGTACCCATGACACATATCAACCTCAGGGTCTCACCTACCAAGCCCATAAGGCGTGACACTCAAAAAACAAAATTTCTAATCAGTGGAAACTCAGTAGTGAATTACACAGATTAAGAGAGTCACGGTCAGCTGCCTGTCCAGTGCATGGATTCATCATATCAAACATGCACTCAGGTCTGTCAGCAACAAGTACCATTATGTCTCTGTCACAGTTCATGTTGGAGTCAATGAACGGAGACTTACCTCAATGGACTATATGGAAATAGACATGACTGAGCTCTAGAGTACATTGTCCCGGGCAGGTATGTCCCTAGCCTTGAGCAGCAGACTGCCCTTACCTAGAAAGATGCCACAGTACAAACAAAAATGATTTCAATAACTGGCTTAGTTTTTGGTGTTAATCAAAGGGGATCCAGTTCCTGTTAGCCTGGAAAGCAATGGTCGACAAACTTCCCTGCTTTGCCAGAGACGGTTTGCACCTGGCACCCCTAGGCTTTTGGCTGCTGGCAAAGGCTCTTGCCACCCCCCACCCCCCCACCCCATTTTTAGGCAAGGTGCATAAGTGTATAGACTCAGCTGTAACACAAAGAATCAAAGCCAGAGCCCAAAGTAAAAACAAGCCGCCATGGTAGACATCCAGCATCAACAATCATTACAATAAATGCAAAAAGGTGCTGTCCAAGAAAACAAAGGTAAGACCAACAATGGAAAAGCACCCTCCACAGCCTCAACAGGCAAATAAGACAACTTGTCAAATCCTCTAAGGGCTTCTTTGAGAAAAACCTAGCAAGCACAGCCAAGGATAACCATAAGACCTTTTACACTTATGTGCATAGCCTAAAGGTAGGACCCAAGCATGTGCAGAACTAGTGACTAAGGCTATCACACACACTGACCTCACAGAGATAGCAAACTTGCTAGCAGATAGGTTTGACAAAGAAATTACTCCTGTACCTCCTCCAAACCTATTACAAAATTCCCCCAAACTCCCCCACCCACCCTATATATCTGAAGAGCAGGTCCTTAAAGCCCTGTCCAAGGCAAAAAACAGTGTGCCTAGGGGACCAGATGGTAAAACATGAACTAGCATCACCATTAAGTACCCTTTTCAATCACAGTCTAACCACAGGTTTTGTTGCTGCGGAATGGAGAACAGCAACAGTTATTCCTCTCCACAAAGGTGGCCTAGCAACAGACCCAGGGAATTACAGACCCATAAGCCTGACCAGCCTCAGCTGTAAGGCCATGGAACATATCATTATGGACCTCATAAATAAAGACATAGGCAACCTCCAAACTCTGGATCCTACCCAATTCAACTTTGTCAAGGGCAAATCCTGCCTGTTAAATCTGGTGGATTTTTTTCGAAAATGTAACCAGGGTCATTGACAAGGGCAAATCTGTGCACACAGCATATCTCGACTTGGCAAAGGCTTTCAACACAATCCCATTACCGATAAACTTAGCAAACTGAATGAAAACCCCTTCATTGTACGATGGGTTGCCAACTGGTTCACAAACTGGACACACATTATTAGTGGGTGACTCCACATTAACTAACAGACCTGTTACCAGCAGGGTGCCATAGGGGTCATTGCTAGGCCCCCTAATGTTTGATATATACTTCTCAGAAGTTCAGGTCAAAACTAAGGGATTGTGGTTGACCAAGTTTGCAGACGACTGCAAATTGGGTGCAATTATTGAATCCCCAAATGATGTCAGTATACTCCAGGACGGTCTTATGCAGACCAACGACTGGTGTCATAGTCACAGTCTCAAACTGAATGCAACGAAATGCATCATCATTCCGTTCAGCAAGAATGTCCCTTCACACTATGAAATCAACAACAATACCCTAAGTACCCACGAACTGGTAAAGGACCTGGGATCACTAGGTGACTGCAACCTTAGCTTCAACCACGATGTATCTACTGTAGTAAGGAAGGCTTTCTATGTACCACACTTGATTAATAAAAGAATTGTCGCAAGAGAGGTTACAGCCACTATACTTGACACTAATCCGGCCCATAGTTGAGTATAACACCCTATTTGGCATGTACCATACAAAACACCTGCAGCAATTGCAGAGGTTTCTAACAAAGAATATCAAAGGACTCCAGCACGTGCTTTAAACACACCTTTTCACTATACTATAGACTCCGTAGGGGAGACTTACGCCTGGCTTACAGAGCAATCTCAGACCCAAACTTAATGAACTTGCTGCATGTCTGTGAATCAAACTGGACTAGGGCTACCCATTCTAGGGACCTAAATATGGCCTGTGACTTGCACAGAACATGCTGGAGGGCCAGAGCCATCTCCTACTGACTGCCCCATCTTTGGAATAGGCTACCTAGTCATGTGAAACAGAGCACCTCTATGACACTATTCAAGAGCAACCTGGACGAGTGGCTGGGGCACCATAAATTTACTGGGGATAGTGCCCACAACCCTCCTGGACATGGGCAACCATTACTAAATGCAGTCTTCGGTATTAACTAGCATTTTTATGGTATTACATTGGGATGAAATGACTAGGCTTGAAATGACCTCCGCGATAGCCTTGTAATCTCCTATGATTCTATGATATCCACACTTAATCATATACATATTTGTTTTATCCATTTCCTTTATATCTTCAAAGAAATCTCCTTTATATACTTGACCCATAATTTTTTTTACTCTTACATTTCAAAAACACATGTTCCATAGTTTCTTCTTCTTGACAATGTAAACATATTTTAGTACTTTTCTTTTTATATGGCATATTTCCCTGAAAATTTATCTTTTACAATTTGCCACAAAAATCTCGACATTCTAACTTTACACCATTTGCTTCTTATTTTCATAGCTTTATTTTTTTTCATCCGTTAGATTTTCCCATGATTTTACAAAGTAATGTGTTATCATTACCTTCTTATACCATACTTTTCTTTTTCTATATCAATGTTATCTTCCACAAATTTTTTTCTTGGTAACATTTTATTTAATTTAGACACTTTCATTTTATTCTTTTTTACCACACCCCAAAACGTATTATTCTTCTATTTTATGTAGTTGTACTACTAAGCGCTCATCTTTTTCATTTATCCACTTTGTACAAATTTAATGACGCAGCATACACCACTGGGTTAATTAACCCTAAACCTCTTCCTCCTTTATTTACATACAAAGCTCCTGTTTTTACTGAGTTTAATCTAGAACCCCAAATAAATGGGAAATTATCTGCAATAATTCCTTTTCAAATACTGTTGGCAACATAAATACACTTGCCAAGTATGCTATTTTCCCCATCAGTACTGAATTAATCAAATAAGCTTTTTTTTTGCTCTCCAGAAAAAGACATGCTTGCTTTATTTATTCTCTTGGTTTTTCCCCACTGAATTCTACTTGCATCTTTATTCCCAAATGTCATACCAAACACAAAATTTTTATTCATTGCAAAATATATTCCCCCTGATCTTTACTACATCACCTAAACTTTTACTTCTCTCTTTATTTAAAGCCAGTCCTATCACCTCTAAACATTCATTTGTGCAAATTATTTCTTTTATCCAAATTTTGTTTTTTGCAATTATGTTATATGTTAACAGAAGGGGAATTCTTAACCCTTCAGGTTTTGTATACCCCGCCTCCTCCATTTTTTATTTCACATACTATCACATTCATAACTAATAGAGAGTATACAACTCACTGGACATCCCTATCTTACACTACTCTTCATATGCACCGCTTGGCTTAACCAGCCATTGACAAGTATTTTTACTTAATTACTATACGCTGACATAAATAATTTCCTTTCTCACTTATATTTTTTCATTATAACCCATGTCAAGTTGTGTGAAATTCCTTATCAAAGTCTCCTATCATGATTTTCACTGCTGCTTTTCTGTTCAGAATATCATCCACAATTTCTCTATCATTAATAATTCTTGACATCCCTATTTTCCATACTACTACCCATTTTAGCTTCAAATCTGTTTTGTATTACTTTCATAAAGATCTTATAATCATTATTATTCAATACTATTGGTCTCCAGGTTTTTTTTAATTCTATTCTATACATTTCATACCCTATTCTATCTGGGCCTGCAGCTGATTCTACATTTACCTGCCCTAATACTTCAACTCATTTAAAGAAACCCCCTTTTCCAACTCTTTATTCTCTTTTTCTGCTAAATTTTTTTTAAAACTTTCCCTGTTTTTTTCACTACCTTCTTTAAAAACATTTCTTGTACACATTGGACTACACTATTCATAATCTTTTCCAGAGTTCTTTCTATTTCTCCTTTTACATTTTTTTATTTCTCTCACTATACTACCATCTTCCTTTACTTTTCCTTGTAAAAAAAATATTATATAATTATTCTTGTATTTTTTTCTTGATTTCTTTCATATAATTCTTTTTCTTAGTCAAAGTACCATTATGTTCTAAAATCTTTCAATGCATTGTTATATGTTCTTTTATATGTTCTCTACTTCTCTCACATCATACTGCAATTGTAAAACAAAAAATAAATAATTGTATATTTTTTCTAACATATTACCCGCCATTCAGACCAGTTTTAATAAAGTGTTCTCATAGTAATACGATCTTTCCATACCTGTATTACTCTTCTCTCTCCATCTTCATTGCATGCTTTCTCACTTATCCTTTTTATTTCTTTGCCTATTTTTATACATTCCTTGTTTTCTTTTTTCTATCATATCATTTCCTTCATTTTTATGCTTGCCAGTTAAATCACAACTTAAGTTTCCTGTTATTGTAATATTCATATTTATCACTACATAATCTAAAATCTGAGAAAATAAGCTTTCCCTTTCTTTAAAGTTATTATAAGTATACGATGTTCTAATTCTATAGTCTTGTTCTTTCTATTTTAAATCTGCAATGGTCAATCTTCACATTTTTTTCTAAAGTTAACAACTATCTTTAATGTATCTGCACAGAATACAGCTATTCCAGAACATCTCTCATTTCTCAAATTCCAGATCATCTTTCCTCCCCATAGTTTCTGTGTTTGCAAGCTTTCTTCATTTTTGTTAAAAATCTTGTCTCTTCTAGTATAATTACATCTATATCACGGGTCTAAATTAAAATCGCGAACGCTTACTTTCGCGAATCCACATTCATCGACACATATATGTCGAAATCCAAAAACAGCAAAGGACGAAACATGCGAAAATCACAACAAACGTATTCCCGGAAGCAACAGCGCCATACAGGTACGGTAAACACAACGGAACAACCCTAAAGCGAAACACTTTTTAAAACATTTTTGCAGGGGTGGCAAGCCCCCCTGTACCCCCCACACCCCCCCCTTACTTAAATATACCAACTCCAATACCGCACTACAGTGGGGAAAAGGATTTATTTTCTCATACCCACAATTACCCTGCTGGCCAAAAAAAAAGGACGTTCGACATTCCGGGTTCGCTTTTTTCGATTTTCTTTATTTGTGGACTCAACATTTATGTGTCGATGAATGCGGATTCGCGAAAGTAAGCTTTTGCGATTCTAACATAGACCCCTATATCACATGTACTGCCCCAATCTAAAATCCTATTCTTACTACATTCTTAATGTTATTTACATTTACAGAAAGAGAAAGTACTCCAAATTTTTTTTTCCCTTTTCCTTACGTTCATGGTTTCATAAATTCATAGCTAATTACTGGGCTAGCTTTCTTAATAGGCCATTCCAATCCTAACCAATCCCCCTTCCAAACATGAGAATCAAACCCTGCACCCCGTGTCCATGAGTCAAGTACCCTAACAGTTATACCAAGCCCAAATCTTTAGTTTTACACATACTTTTTCATCCATTTCCTTTCCTTTTTCTTTTGTACTTACCCCTTTTTCTTCTTTTACCATTTTACCAGTAGAATATTTCCCCTTGTACTACCTCCTAGTTTATGTCTTCATCACTATTTCAGAACATGTTTCTATGTCATCTATTTTTTTCCTCACCCAATTTTTCTTCTATGTCTACTAATTCTAAAATGTCTTCACCTTATTCATGTTCTTCTTTCTTTTTCCTTACTGGTTTTATTTTTGTAATCCACCCATAAATGTCCAGTGTTGTTACATTTATAACATTTCAGTTCATATTTTTGTATCATGTCCCATTTCCCCACAAATGTAACATTTTCTTTTGACACAGTTACTTATCAAATGTCCTTTTCTACAGTAAAAAAAAGTTTTGGGTTGTCCCCAGTATTTTACAACACCTCTAGCCCCTCCATATTTAATGCTTGGTATATGTATATTTTTTAATCTTTCTCTTTTTAACACAATATTAAAATCCCAGCCACCAGTCCATAAACCCATTTTTCATAAACTTTTACAATGTCCAATACTTCTTTATATAAAGCTTTCAAATATCCTTTCAAAGTTTATTTATACTACTGTTCAAAATTGTACATGAATCTTCTTTTTTGTTTCCCTATTAAATGTTATCACAAAGATTCCATGGGTAACTGTCTCTTTTTTTTCATATGCCCCAAGAAAAATTTTCATTGAAAAAAACAGTCTCAAATATAATGTCACAAAATTCCTCTTTGTTAATAAGAATAAATGCTCTTACCTCATATGCTTTTACACCCAAAGAAGCTATTAAATTGTGCCACACTGCATACCTGTTCATTTCATGATCTTTATTTTTAATCCTTACCACAAACTTCTGTTTTTCATCATCTGTTTTCTTTTCTGCTACTCTACTTTTGCTTTCTTTTATTTTCTCTGCTTCTATTTTCTTTTCTATTTTACCACTATTCTTCAGGATGGTCTCTGCAGCTTCCTTTTGTATTTTCTCCATAATGTCTCCACAGGAAATATCTCCTTCATTTTCTGGCTCACTCTGCTCTGCCATTTCTTTAAGGAAATCATCCCACAACCTTCCTGACCAGAGGGTTGTAATCATACATGCACCATTTGCTGAGTCAGCTCCATCACACAGGTTTCTTTGTAACATTTCCTCAAAATCCTGCACACATTTGCCGGTCTTGATATTTTGCTCTCTCCTTCATTTCTTTCACTACTCCATCATCTACTTCTCTCCCCATCTGCCTCCCTGTTTCTCCAAGCCACCTCTGTACCTGGAACAGAAACAGGAAGTACTCCTCCAAAATGGGCCTCACTCACAATGACAAGCAGGGGAAGTTCCCCAACACCCTGGTCAAATTTCCCCTAGTAATATTACATACCAGCTCAAATCTCTCAAGAAAAGAGGCCACCAATGCAATGGAACTAACCAGGTCAATAAAGGATAAATTAAATAAAACACACACACATCTATATATACACACATACATACACACACACACACACACACACACACAAATGTATAAACAAATATAAAAATGTGACAGTTCTAAAAATAAAAGTAAAAGGCATAAGAGGCATACTGACCTCAGTAATGAATGTCTACTTGTTCGCAGACACATACACATTACTCAACTGCCCTGTACATTCACACAACCACTTCTGTGTACCTCTCTCATGTTAGACGGTGATAAAAGTGAAACAACACATGATCACAGTAAGATTTCAACTTGCACCTCTTATAAACTCTACACTGTCTGCATGTCTCACAACAAACCACAGCAAGGATCACTTCATATGGTAACCTAAATGCCCTTTGCTTTCACCCAGATAATGTCCCCCAAACCACCAGCCATGTCTGTCAAGCACCTGCAGTGTGTGCCTGCCATAAGTTACAAAAAAAAAAAAAAAAAGCCACAATAATGTACTTGTAATGTGCTGCTACTGCAACCTACTTCCAACCTTAACTGCCATAACAAACAAAAAGACTGAAGTGTGGTGTATGGCAGTGTACACTATTGCCACTTTGCAGATATCCACTTTCCTGCCAGGAAATCTAAAAATACATACCTGCAAAATAAAAAAATATTCTAGGAGATCAAAGCAACTGCTACTATCAATAGTCTCTAGTCTAAATGACTGGAGATTACCAGAAAAAGCACTAATCTCAGGGGCTTGGAGAGCAAAGTAACAAGACAAGGGTTGGGTTACCCATGTTCTGTCACTATATTTGTAGGGTGCAGATAAGAAATCATGTTAATAAACAGAATGACCTTTCACTTCTGGGTAAGATTTGCCACTGATTTTAAGTGGATGCTGCAGGTCAATTATTTGCCTATTATACAATGTCATTTCCAAAAAGACAAGAAACACGCATGCTGATTGGCCAATCCAACCAGCGTGCACATTGTAAATCCAAAGTAACCTAAGTTACAAGTCTGGCCACAAAGAAATCATGCAGCCCTGCCTTTCTTTTCGGAGATGACACTGTTATAATAGCAAAGTTTTAACAGCCAAAGTGAAAAATAATGTGCCTCACCCAATCTACAAACGGATGTGTTTATTTCTGTGAAGAAAGTCACTCTTCTTCCACCACAAAGTTTCCTTAAGTCAAGGAGCAGGCTTACCTTTTGGAGATAATGATCACCTGGTAAGAACTGGGGTCCTGCACACCACCGTCCCTCTGTACTTCTTTCTATATACTTTAACATTTCATGCAACCTAAAAATTACAGTCTACAGAACTCCCAATACTCCAATCTTGGCACAGAAAAAAATACTAAAACCAATGACTAACAGCCGAACTGTGTTCAATAAATAAAGAATAAACAGCTAATAAAACAGTGCAGCAACCAGGGCAAACGGCATAAAAACAAAAAAGGCTCTGTAAAAAAACTCTATTTAATAAAACAGAATTGTAAAAGGATAAGCGCTTTCGCATATCATGCTTCATCACATTCTAACAGACAAAAAACAAGGTACAGTTGTGTACCTACCATAAATGTAGATGTTCGAGTGTATTCACTGTTGCAGTCATTACACTTGGGTTATCCTGCTGGCAGGCTACCCGCAGTCGGCCTGAATTCCAAAGTCCTGGTCTGGCGTCAGTTGCTGTTGCCTCTTCCCTGACATCAGTGTGCCAGGGGTATAAAAGATGCAGCCAACGCCATTTTCTTCAGTTTTGCTTGCCCCAGATGTCAGGTGCTCCCAAAAGGGTAGGCTAAAAAATTTGCAAATAAAAAAGCATGCACAAACAAACATTAGCTTCCTCTACAAGCAAATACACCACATAGGTTGTATAGAATAGATAAGTCCCAGCAATGAAAGGGGGATGGAGGGAGGGTAACCTGGACTGCAACAGTGAATACACTCTAACATCTACATTTACGGTAGGTACACAACTGTACTATGTTCATCGTGTTTCACTGTTGCAGTCATTACACTTGGGTTGAATCCCAAAGCAGAGGTTGGGCTGCTGGGTCTAAATAGGATTAGGAGTGGCTATGAGGCCCTGCAGAACTGCAGTGGCAAAGCCTGCTCTAGATTTAGAGTAAAGAGATAAGTGATAGTGCTTGGTAAAAGTATGCACTGAACTCAAAAGTTGCAGCCTCCAAAATTTCCTTGGTTGGTACTCCTCTGAGAAAGGCTGCTGATGTGGCTGCTGCCCTGGTAGAATGTGGCCTAATATTCTTAGGCACCGATTTGCCATGCTGTGCATAGCAGAAACTAATGCAGTGTCCTATCCATTTTGAAATAGTCTGCTTTGAAATAGCCTTTCCTTGTGATCCTGCAGCGTATGCCACAAAAAGTTGCTCAGTTTTTCTGAAAGCTTTTGTTTTGTCCAAGTAGAAGCGTAGCTGCCTGTGTATGTCCAAAGAGTGCAGACGTCTCTCCCCTTTATTCTGGGGATTTGGATAAAAGGTTGTTAAATGAATGGTTTGGTTAAGAGCCACACTGGATACTACCTTTGGCATAAATGTTGGGTTTGTCCTTAGAGAAACCCTGTCCGGATGAAAAATGATGAAAGGTTCCACTGCCATTAATGCCTGTAACTCTGAGACTCTTCTTGCTGAGGTCATTGATAGGAGCAGAGCAGTTTTCCATGATAAGAATTTTATCTCAGCTGTATTGGCTGGCTCAAAAGGAAGCAGTGTGAGCTTTCCAAGACAAAGTTGAGGTCCCACGTTGGTATAGGTGCTCTTCTTGGGTGTCTTATGTTTTTTGCCCCTCTGAGATACTGCCTTAGTAGTGGACGAGAGAAAATAGGAGGTTCCGTATTGTAATGAGCTGAAATGGCAGAGACATGGATCTTAATTGATGAGAAGGATAGGCCTTTGTCCAGCATCTCAGTCGAGTATTGTAAAATCTGAGGAATATTAGGGACAAGCGGTTCAAGTCCTTGTACCTGGTTCCAAGCACAGAATCTCTTCCATTTTTCTGCATAAGATTTCCTGGTGCTGGGCCTCCTGGCTTCCAAAATGACATCCATAACTGCTTTAGAGAGAGGTGAGTTCTGAGTGGCTATATTATTCGTCAAGCAGCCAGATTTAAGGTTCTGAGTTGGCTGTGCAGGATCTGATTGTTTTGTTGTGTCAGCAGATGAGGAATCTGAGGTAAAGTCCAGGCTGGTCCTTGAGACAAGCTCTTTAGGATTGGGTACCAGTGCTGGAGTGGCCAGTCTGGGGCAATCAGAATCATTTTTGGCTTCTCTTGTCTGACTTTTAGGAGTACCTTGGGAACTAGAGCCAGTGGCGGATAGGCATAAACTGTTAGGCTTTTCCAGCAGAATGATGGAGCATCCACCTTCCATGCTTGTGAGTGATAAGTCCTTGTGCAGAATCTCTGTAGTTGGCAGTTGTGAGGGGAGGCAAATAGATGTCTGGGCATCCCCATTTCTTTGTTATCATGCTGAAGACTTGTGGATCCAGTTTCCACTCGTGAGGGTCCATGAGGTTTCTGCTTAGGTTTGCCAGAGTATTTTTCTTTCCTGGCAGAATTGTGCCTGCAGATGTACTTGATAGGCCAGTGCTGTGTTCCACAAAGTCATGGCTTGCCTGCAGAGGGGGTTGGAATGTGTGCCCCCTTGCTTGTTTATGTACCACATGACTGTAGTATTGTCCGTCTTTAGTAACAGTTGTCCTGGATGTAGCAGATCCTTGAAGGCTGTCAGGGCATTCTGTACAGCTAGCATCTCTTTTTGATTGATATGAAGATGCATTTTGTCTGTGGGCCACGTGCCCTGTTTGCATTTTCCCTCCATGTGTGCTCCCCAAGCATAATCCGATGCATCTGTTGTTGGTGTCTGCCTGGCTGTGGGTAGAGTGAAAGGCTGTCCCTTGTTGTGATGACAGGCCAGTGCCCACCATCGAAACTCCTGTTGCAGGCAGGGAATGAGAGTAATTATTGTTTCCAGGCTGTGGCAATGTTGAGTGCAAACACTTTTTAGATGCCATTGTAGCTTCCTCATATGCAGTCTTGCATATGGAATTAGCAGGATGCAGGATGCCATGAAGCCCAAAGCCTGCAGAATTTTTCTTGCAGGTAGCTGGGTCTTTGTTGCCATCATTTGAAAATAATGAGTCAGTTGCCTTTGTTTGTCTGGCATGAGATAAGCCATCTGGGCAGTGGTATTTAAGCTTGCACCCAGGAATATTCTCTCTTGAGAGGGCACTAGTTTTGATTTCTTTTCGTTTACTGTGTACCCTAGCCAAATTAATAATCTTTTTACAAACACCAGATGCTTTAGTAGAGTGTCCTTGCTGTCTGCTTGAATAAGGCAGTCGTCCAAGTAGGGATATATTTGAATTCCTTTTTGCCTGCAAAATGCAATTACTGGTGCCAGGCATTTTGTGAAGACCCTGGGCGCAGAAGATAAGCCAAAGGGCAGTGCAGAGAATTGATAATTTATTGAGCCAGCTATGAATCTGAGGTATCTTCTGCATGACTGTCTGATTGGGACATGCAGATATGCCTCTGAGGTCCAAAGTAACTAGCCAAGCCTTCTTGCCCAGCATGGGTAGAAGTTGGTGTAGTGTCAACATTATGAATTTTGGAACGTCCAGGAAAGTATTTAGAGTAGACAGGTCTAGTATTGGTCTCCAAGCTTTGTTCTTTCTGGGTACCAAGAAAAGTCTTGAGTAAAATCCTTGTCCTTGCTCTTGCTGTGGTACTTTTTGAATAGCCCTCATGTCCATGAGAGCAGAAATTTGTCTTTGTGCCTCTGCCCATTGATTGTGTGGGCAGGTATGGCATACCTTTTGGCCTTGGAAGGGTGTGAAAGTGGAACCTGTAACCCTGGGAAACAATATTTAGTACCCATTTGTCTTGGGTAATTTTGTGCCAATTTTGTGAGAAAAGTGCAAGTTTTCCCCCTAAGGGTGCCTGCAATAGGAAAGTGCTTGGCATTGGTAGAGGGAAGTCATTGGGACTGTTTCCTATAGGGTTGAGATTTGTCTTCTCCGCCTTTGGGGGCAGAAGCACCCCATTGCTTAGGTCTGTATGTGCCTTGTGGCTGTGATCTGCCTCTTGGGCATCTGTATCTGCCCCTCTGGGGCTCGTCTGACACTGGAAAGGACCAATTTTTTGAAGGCCAGTTCCTGCTAAATCTAGGTGGCTGAACCTGTAAGAAATCCTTTACTGTCTGCATTGATTTTGCTTTATCCTTAATTTTCTTTAACATCTCTTCTGCCTTAACACCAAACATAGTATCATGCTGTAATGGAGCATCCAACAATTTTGCTTTAACATGGTCAGGTAAACTTTGTTCCTTTAACCAAGCATGCCTTCAAACGACAGAACCTGTAACTGCGGCTCTGCAAGAAGCCTCTAATGAATCAAAACCACATTGCAAAGTATGCTTTCCCACTTGTTCAGCTGCATGCAACAAATCCTGCATTTCCTTATTTTCAGTACATTCTGAGCTTGTAAGCATTTTCTGTTTGAGCAAAGACATCAGATATTGTTGGTATTTAAGCATGTGAAACTGACAATTTAAAGCCCTTACAGCTAAAGTAGCAGAGGTGTAGACTTTTTTCCCCCATCTATCCAGTGCTCTAGAATCCCTATCAGAGGGAACAGGATTTTTTGCAGTGGAAGCCTTGACCCCCCTTTGGGACCCTGTGAAATTGTTTCTGGGTCAGCAGCATGGTTTTTATAAAGAAATTTATGTGAATCTGGGACCCTGTAGTACCTATCTGGCTTAACTGGTGCAGGGGGTAAAGAATCAGGAGACAAACTGGATTCAGAAAAAACATCAACAACACCTAGTACAGGGGGAATAGCAAGGTGCCTGTGCTGAGGCAATAAAAGAAAATCTCTGAGCCTTTTCTTGGATTCAGAATAATCTTGGCTCTCCTAATGGAAATGCTCCCTCATGGTGTGCAGGGTTTCCCCAAAAGAATAATCCTCAGGAGGAGAGGCTGAAGGGATAGATTCTTCAGCATCAGAATCCTCATAGGGAGGAAAAGAATATCCCTGTTCAGAAGAGGAATCAGAGGAAATAGAAACTTGGTCAGAGAAATCATAGTCAGTATCTTGCCTAGGCCTTTTATCAGGAGGGGGATAGGAACCCCTGATCAGAGTAATTAGGTCCTCGGCCATTTTAAGCATCTGTTTCTTTGGCATGGATGACTGTCCAGGTGAATGCTGAACTTGTTTCTTTGTCTTTATTGGTGTTTTAGACTTTGTCTTGGCTGCTGAAGTAGTCCTGGTAGTAAGCTGTGTAGGTCTGAAAACACCCTCCGAAGCCGATGCCTGCTCAGCGGCTCAGACCCATCTGAGGGAATAGTTTTCGTAGGCCCAATACCTTGAGTTTCCAGAGGCCTAGGTGTCTCCACGTGGGAGTCGGAGGCAGCCTGTGGCTCTGAGGTAGCGGGTGTCAGGGGCTGCGAAAGCGCCTCATTGAGAACCGGCAACTGGCCTAGAAGAGGCTTTGTCGTCAGTTTTGGACCTCGGATGCCTGTCCTTTTCTTTGTCCTTGCGTTTTATGAATTCTGGTCATCGGTTGTTTCGACGGCATTATTTAATTAAATCTTCGGCCAAAGTAATGTAAAGTAAAATCAAACAGGCACTTACTAGTGCGTTGGTTGAATCTAGCGCAAAACCGACAACTAGCAACGTCGTGGTCGGGGTCTAGGCAAGGAATACAGTAAGAGTGAAAATCCTTATGAGGTATTTGCTTCCCACAAGAAATACAATTGTTAACTTTTACTGACATCGGTCTGAAGCAAGAAAAAAAGTTTCCCTAACGGGGTACTTAGCTTTATTGAAGACTTCGGTTCTGAAATTCAATTTCGAAAATCTCAGGAGTTGGCCGACCGGCACTTGCGAACTGCTTTTGCTTCGGGCACCACGCGGCAAGAAAGACTGAAGAAAATGGCGTCGGCTGCATCTTTTATACCCCTGGCGCACTGGCGTCAGGGAAGAGGCGACAGCAACCGACGCCGGACCAGTACTTTGGAATTCAGGCCGACTGCAGGTAGCCTGCCAGCAGGATAACCAAAGTGTAATGACTGCAACAATGAAACACAATGAACATCAATCTATTTAAAAATAGGGCAGCCAATCACAAAATTCAAACAATTAATGATGCAATGGTCTGATTTCAAGGCAGATTTTAAAGGTATAGTATAGTACCAGGTAACCTATGAGCCTGGAGTGTTGCTGTTCCTTGCATTTCAAATAACTCTGTTTTATTGACGATATCCCCCCCACCAGACTCACCAACAATACCAACAACAATAAACTTAAAAGAATGACCCTCTAATATAGGTTTATACAAAATATTCAAACAATTCATTCTTCTAATATCACCCACGGGCTGCAGCACTCGCTCTTTCAAGCTGTGGTTAGTCTTACCTACATAGAACGAAATATAGTCCCATGCAGGTTGCCAAGTTAACTAAATTAACTGACTTACAGTCAGCATGCACCTTAAACTTAAATAGCCTAGACATAGATGGGTGAACAAAAGCATTACTGCATGACATAAAATCACATGCCTTGCACAATCTACAGGGAAAAGTACCAAATTTACTTGGAACCTTACTACATCTCCTACAAGGTCTACAACACAGCTCCCTTTTTAATGTCAGATTATTCCTAAAAGTAAAGCTAGGGACCTCACCAACTATCCTCCGAATGGTGTCATCTGAACACAGAATCAATCATTTACGTTTAACAACTTCACAGACAGAGAGTTAATATTACTACTATATTTCAAAGAAAAACCACACCTAATTCTATTGTTGACATCATTATGGGGGTATGCTGATCTCCTATATAGGAAAGGTCTAAAGTCATGGACATTTTCTAGTTTCAGAGCTACATCAGCTTCAAGATATCCTCTTATCTGTCAACTCATCTTCTAAATGGCTCATAGCCTGTAGGAAGTCACTGTCACATGTATGCAATTTGGTCATATGCAAGAACTGTCCCTTCATGATGTTACCGAATATCCTAGTAAGATGCATACTACTCCTAGCCAACAGGTTATTTTCCCTACATTCCTTTCTGTGTAGCCATGAGTCAATACTGCCTTCAGAACTGATGACTATAGTTGTATCTAAAAAAAATCAATGCTCTTCCTGGACCATTGCATAGTAAATCTGAAACAGGAACCACTATGTTCCAAATAATCAACAAAAACAGACAACAAAGAGTTCGTACCTTCCCATAAAATAAAAATATAGTCAACAAAACACCTTATAGTAAAGAAGATTTTGCCTATATGCATGATCAGAAAAAAAAGCAACCTGAGATTCCTATTCAGCTAAAACCAAATTGGCATAACTATTAGTGCAGGGTGTGCCCATGGCAACACCCTGCAGCTGCAAATAGAAAATGCCATCAAAAACAAAAGCATACTTGAAAATCAACTCTGTCAAAGTACAAATCAGTTCAATGCTCTGATGTGATAAGCCACTAACACTATTAAGAAAATTCCTAATACACTCAACGCCATAGGTATTAGGTATGACAGTGGATAACGTGTTAATGTCTAAGGTCACCAAAATAAAATTCCTTTCTTGAAAGTTCAAACAGCAGGCACTTTCACCAAAAGTCTGTAGAAATTCCTCTGTATCTTCCAATATTGCTGGTGCTTGTGCCAAAAAAGGTTCAAGTTCTTGTTCAACAAATACTGATAAGGACTCTGTCGCCCAGCCCTTACCAGCCACAATCGGCCTTAAAGGTGGTCTCTCCTCCTTTTATGTATTTTAGGAAGACCATTAAAAGAGGGGACAACAGGATGTTCTACAAGCATAAAATCATATTCTTCCTTGGACAACATTTCAGACATTAACAAATCATATAAACAAACATGTACTTCCTGTACAAAACTGTTCAACTCCTATTTGGCCACTGGTAAATATCATTCAAGAGTTCCAACATACTTTCAACATATACACTTGTGTCAATCACAACTGCACCGCCCTTATCAGCAGGGTGTATGCAGATGTCCATGTTGGCTTTAAGTTGTTCAAGTGCTATGAACTCATCTCTAAATTATAGAAAGTTTTACCACTAGGGTTGGTTAGAATGTTATACAAAATACTCACAAACACCGACAAACGCTTCAACCACAGCTGGCAGCTTTGGATTGAATAAACTAGGTTCCCTTAGGAGTTGAGGCATGGACTGTAGGTTATCCTTAAACAGTACCTTGAGAGCAACATCCCTTGCAAACTTCCGTAAATCAACAAGGACATCACTAACCTGAGCTGGTCTTGCTGGAACAAAAGAAAGGCCCTTGTCAAGGACCCGCTGTTGTAAGCATATCAATTCAATCTAAGAAATATTGATCACTAATGTCTCCGTTGCTTCTGCCAAGCACCTGCTCCTTTCTGCTCTGAAGGTCTCCATCGTTTGTGCCCTCGATTGGCTAAATGGGCCATCGCATGATTGACCGCCAATCTGAGAGGAACTGGTAGATTGGGAAGGGCCAATGGAAAAGTTGAAGACTCGACAATACATTGTTTAGGTCTCGCCCCTCCTTGTTCAGCTGTTGTGGACAAATTACAAATCTCCGCTGCTGCCATTGCTGCGTTACTTTCATTGCTGACATTCTGTGTAGGAGAAACCAAAATCTCCGACGAACCAGCTGAAGGTACAACTATCGAATCCACTGCATCAGTACCATTGGTGTCAGTTGTAGATTTAACTTTTAACAAGCCCGGCTCGCTCATAAAATTTGATGAACATGGCCAGACAAAAATATGGCCTTCGTTAAAGTCTCTCATATTTCTTTCAAGTTTCCTTCTCTTAATGAGCAACAAACTTTCATCATATGCAGTTAGGCCTATATACACATTATCAAACTTTTCAGCAAAAAATTCACCTTTAAACCTAGTATTTAGAATGTCCTGCAGCCTAATGGCCTAACAGCTTCGCCCTCATGACCAAAACCACCCCAAACCATGGGTAAATCCAGCATTACCCACACCCAACCATGGGTTATTGCTATAGTATAGCAAATAATTATCCCTGCCGATGTTCTCCATTTTGAGGAGTGCTGTGAGCAAGTGCATCTTAAGATTTAGACTTCTAGCGTTCAGCAGCATGACCCTCAGATTGCATTTATTTATAGCTGTTACAGTGGTAATTTGGTCTTTGGAACATCGCCTAAAAAAGGCACTATAGGGGTAGCAAGTCTTAGCCAGTATCCGGAAACCCAGGGGTGATAGATGCAGGCCATCTCTGGCAAAGCATCGAGGTCTGTCAATCATGTCATCCCAAGCAGACAGACACTGGATACCAAAGATACAACCAGCAACAAAACCAGCAAAATAGTCCAAAAAACGACAATAGGATCCAGTTCCACAGTTATGTAATTTAAGGTGGACCTGCTCATTTTCAAACTTATTCGATTTCTTTTTTAAATTTTTAAAGACGTCATTAACTTTTACATTACCCACTTGGTTCAGAAGTTGTGTATGCATAATATTTAAGTCATTTTTTAAGTTTAGAATGTAACAGTTGCTCCCTTTCTACTAAAATATTTAGACCACAATCATTTTTCATGTGATACAGCAGGTGTAATATACTGTTTGAAGTGTCCCTGCAACCTCTTCTATATTGGGGAAACCAAGAGGAAATTTAAAATCAGGTTGCAGGAACACATAAGAGATATCAGGAAAAAGAGACTGGAAAGTCCTATAGCATCTAATTTTTTGGAAAAACATCATAATGATGCTAATTTATTACAAGCTACAATTTTGGAAGAAGTGTTCATCAGGAAGGGAGATGAAAGATTAATTAAAAATGTTTTATTATACAAAGAAACTGTTTTCATATTGAAGTTAACATCAAGTGGTCTGAATGGAGAAGTAAATTGGAGAAGTTTGCTTTAAATTTTAAAGTATCTGTCTAAATGACTGATTAATTTATTAAATAACTGCTGCTGATGTATAAATAGGGGAATGTGTTTTTTGTAATTTTGTACTCTCTGAAGGCTGTTGTGGCCGAGGCGCTAAGTCAGTGTAATAAATTTTACTGTGGAACTGGATGCTATTGTCGTTTTTTAGACACTAGATACCCTTAGAATGACACCAGAAACTTAGCCAATTGTTAAAGTCAATCATTTTCTGCTTGTACTGCGGTATCATTCTGGGCGACGGTAGAATGCTGCTCAGGGCTAGGGTCATGCCTGCCTGGGCCACATAATCCGAGATCTCCTCCATGTCTCTTTTCATGTAGTCCAGGTAGGTGCGTCTCAGATCATTCACACCCACATGGACAGTGACAGAGTCATACTTGTACTTGCTGGGGAGGGACCCAAGTGCGTGTGTTGTGTGTCAGATTCTGGCACCTGACAGACAGCTGACTGTTACCTTCTTCTTATTCAACCTAGTGAGTGGGACATCAGTGTGCCTCACTATCGAGTCACCTATGATTAGTGCACTTGCAAGCTGTTTTGCCTTAGGGGCTTAGGTTGAAGGGCACACTGTGTAGGTGAGCTGTGCGTCTTGTGGTTTGTGCTGTGTTGTGGTGGTTGAGTGCGTTTCTGTCTTGGAAGTCACTGCTGTTTGGGTAGATTTCTATTGAAAGCCTCCATGAAGGTGGGTGTGTGGTTTGTGTTTTATGTGAGAGTGGTGACGGTGGGTGTTCTGGAGGGCTATGTGTTGCATGTGGTGTGGTGCAGGTGTTGACCTTCTCCTCTTGACCCATTATTCCGGTCTTGGCTTGAGAGTGCATGGCTTCCAATCTGGATATAAAAAAGTGCATCTCTCAAAAGTCTGAGTGTTGGGAGATAAGAGGAGAGGGTTGTCTGTGTACATGAGGCAGTTGCTACACCGCCTCAGAATGTGCAAGTTCACCAGGTTAATAGGAGAAAGCATAAGGAACTGACCTTTAGGCATGCCAGGAGGAATGGTCATTATTACCAAGTACTGAAGCAGTTTCCTTACATAGTCTTTTTACAGGAAAAATGTCACTCAAGGTGTCTGAATCTGGACAGAGCACTGCCAAGCTCTTGAGGGGAAACTAATACGTAGATCCTAAAAATTTAAGGATGACATGTTTAGGCAAATATTCTGAAGTTAGAAAGAAATCAAGCAGTACTTACTGAAAAATAAAGAATTAACTTGTCAAGAATGATGAAAAGCGGGTAGTCGCATGAATGGCTACTGCCTGGCCATTACTAATGCTAGTCTCAGCACAGCTTCACTCTGATGGGATACAATACTCCTTTGCTTCTTCTCTCACCAAAAGCAAAATGTTAGCACCAATCCCAAGAAGAGAAGCAGGCCACGGCCTGTTTGGTGATCCACAGTCTTATCCCAGATGATGCAAGGGTCTGCAGGCTTGTAGCCTTTTTCTGGAAGATGCCTCGAATAGCAAGCAGACCAATCGGGTATGTTAAGCACAGACACTCGCTCTCCAACTAGAAAGAGTCAGGAATCAATGCAGTCTGCTCCTACGCTCAACCAGGATCAGAATATCTAGTGTCCCACCAGGACACAAGTGCTCTTCAGCAATTGCATTCTGCTTGCTGAGCACACTCGAGCAGATCTGCAGTCTGCGGCTACCACTCCACCCATACAGTATAAGAAGGAATCAGTACTGCAAAACTAAACAAGGACATATATTTTGAGCCTCAAGAGCAGGGTCAGTCCACCCAGGCATTATACTTATATGTTTTATGAGAGTGAAGCTATTACATTAGCAGTATTTCTTAGTAGTTCTCAGCGTGCTAATAAAATTGACTGTTGTAGCCTTGTGTCCCCCCCCCCCAGCTAGTGCAGTAATCCTAACTGTCCAATAGACAGTATACATTTAATTCAGATCCCTGTGACTAAATTAACAATCAAGCAGCCCTCTCAGTGCTTTCTGCCTTAGTTTGTATCACTTGGAGGCCCACCTGTTTATTTGCATCGCTATACATTCCCCTTCATTGCTAATGTATCTCCCTGCTATAATCTGTGCACAAACTGGTTACTAATCAGCACGTCAATGTGAAGACACACATCCAACCTTAATAAAGTTTGCCGTCTCTTCTCTCCTTCACTTTACAGATAGCTTGAATTCTTACTTACCACCCCCCCCTCCCGAGGCCTTCACTGACAGTTTTCCACTGATTGCCTCTCTGGTTTCTTTGCATTCCACCTGGTTTACACCCCTTGTGCTATATCCCGCCCCCCAGTACTAAGTCTGCATTAGAATCCTGCTGAGCATGGAGCCATCTTTAAATTTCTAGTCTCCCACCAGGACACAAGTACTCTTCAGCAATTGCATTCTGCTTGCTGGTAAGCCATTAGACCTCAGGAATTTGTTTAAAGT
This sequence comes from Protopterus annectens, assembly GCF_019279795.1. NCBI lineage: Eukaryota > Metazoa > Chordata > Ceratodontiformes > Protopteridae > Protopterus > Protopterus annectens. Next base: position 418,556,828 of record NC_056740.1, read on the forward strand.
GTTTCAGATTTGTAAAGTAATACTTTTTACTCTTGTCTTGGTGGACTCTGCCCCGCTCCATTCTCCCTTGCTAACACTCGGGCTCTCTCTGCTCCCCTGCCCCTCCAGCCCCCCCACTACCTCTACATTTATAGTAATCACAGCCACACCCACAGCTCACCCTCACATCACCTCCACCAATCACAGTTCCTCAAATCAGATCACATTATACCACCAACTTGCTCTACACAAAGTACTCCCAATCACTCTCATTCCCACTAGGCATTATTTACATCACCCACACTACTTACCCGTCCACATACAGTGCAACCCTATAATTCCTATTCAAACCCCCCACCTAGTACAAACTTAAACTTTATAACCATGACTATCACACAACTAAGTCTAGTCTTGTTTTCTCATAATTCTTTATAACACCACAAGTTATCACTCTAGCAATATCCCTAAACTTAGTAGCACAACACTACATTATGCACTCTCATATACAGACACCACACATTATAATAATTTATACCATGATCCCCCCAAAACGTGCACGCTGATTGGCCAGCGTGCCCATTGTAAATCGAGTTATACTAATGGAAAAAGGTCCGGTCGCCCGGACTTTTTTCCATTAGTATAACTCGTTTTTTTAAAACACTGTCTCGCTATGTTAAATGGGTTTAACATGGCGAGACATTAAAATAAGCAACGGAGATCTCCGTTGCTTATTTTAAAGCTGTCTCGCTATGTTAAACCCATTTAACATAGCGAGACAGCTGTGAGAAAGCAAGATCTCCGTTGCTTTTTATGTCTCGCTATGTTAAATGAGTTTAACATAGCGAGACAGTTAAATAAGCAACGGAGATGTCCGCTGCTTATTTAAAACTGTCTCGCTATGTTAAACTCATTTAACATAGCGAGACTAAAAGCAACGGAGATCTTGCTTTCTCCGTTGCTTTTCCACAGCTCTGATGTACTGCAGGCGCGCAGTAGATCAGAACTGCCTCGGATGCCAGACATCTGCGGAAGGGCAGTAAACAGGCATTATACTATGCCATTATTTTAGAAAAGTAATAGTTTCTTTTCTTAAATAATGTCATGGTATAATAGCAATAACCGCCTGGTGGGTAATGCTAATTACCCACGGTTGGCTTTGTTTGGTCCCTCGGGCTTAGCCCTCGGGACCAAACCACGCCAACCGTGGGTAAATTTAGCATTACCCACACCCAGGCGTGGGTTATTGCTATATCTGCCCACAACTGTTTAAGAACTACATAACGGACCAATTCAGGACTAAACACATGCTCTCATTCCTACTCCAAAAAAAAAAAAAAAAAAACACAATACTTCTCACACTCTCACCAAACTCCAACATCTGTATCACCATTTTAACACCAGGCTCACCATAAGTGGGGATATCAACCCCAACCCAGGCCCAAATCCATGCTGTCCAACACAAACTGCTCCAACACAAATGTCAGAATATAACACCCCCACTATCTTCATCCCTGGGCAAATCAACAACAGCAAAACCAACCATCTTTTAATGCTAAATATTAAATTAGAAGTATCAAAAATAAAACACCTGAACTCCAGGCCACAATAGCACACAACTCCCCAGACATAGTTGCTTTAACAGAAACCTGGCTAAATAAAAACATAGCTAACTCAGAAGTTCTCCCTACCGGCTACAATATCATTAGACAAGATAGACCACTTTGTAAAGGTGGTGGAACTGCCTTACTGTACAAGTCCAACTTAACTGTATGTCAATTACTAAACTCCTACCCCTCCCCCAATAATTGAGACATACTTATCTTACAACTTCAGCTTCATCCTAAAAAGGTCATCACCACAATTGTGATCTATATTCCACCTGGTAATACATCTGCTAGCCTTGAAGACTTCTTATCCTGGTGATCTTCCACATACTCACAAGAAACTCTCATTATGGGGGATGTCAACCTAGATTGGTTCACCTGCACATCAGAACCACCAAGTAATCTAATAAATCTCCATGGCTACCAGCAGCTAGTCAAAATTCCAACTAGATGTGATAAAAAATCTAAAAGGGAATCCATCCTTGACTGGGTCCTAACTAACAACCTCACATTGTACCCCCACACAGGTAGTCTCCCAGACACCTTAAGTGACCACAACATAATATACTTTATACGTATAAGAACAAGTATATGCAAAACCACTAACTATATATCCACTAGAAACGCAAAAAAATTATCTCCTGAGGTCCTCAATGCTTTACTCTAACTGTGACTGGACACCCCTGAAAACCCTCCCACTTGACCAGGCTGTAGCATATTTCACCAAAACATTTCTACAACACCTAGACACTGTTGCTCCATTGCGCAAAATCAAGGTTAGAACCTCTACAAACCCCTGGCTCAGTAAAGAAACCAAAAAAATCTTCAAGTCCAGAGACACTTCCTGGCTTTACTATCAAAAAAACAAAGAAACACAAAGCCTAACCAAGTACCAAGAACTGCACAACCATGCAAAAAAATGCATTAGACTGGACAAAAAAATCCTACTACAAGACATTACAAACTAAATACCAACACAACCCCCCAAAATTTTGGAAAAATGTAAACCAGCTATTAAAACCCACCAAAAAGGCTAACCCCCAAACCAACCACCCTTGACACTGAAGTTCCCATCGAAACACAATTCAGCTCCCACGTTGTGACCTCAATTCTATCCTTAGTATCACAGGACAGTTCCTTCCTCACTAGCCCCCCCAACACAAATAACACTAATACAAGCTTTACCCTCAAAACAGTTTCCACCACTTCAATCAAAAGCATGCTCTCCAAACTAAAAACCTCAACAACAGCAGCCAGCCTACTCCCCAGCTATTTCTTGAAACTCACAGCAGATGCTATTGCTATCCCAGTCTCCACTCTCATAAACAGATCAATTGTTGAAAACTGTGTGTCCAAACTCTGGAAAATATCCTATGTTACACCCATACATAAAGGCGGGACCTCTACTGAACTTAACTACAGACACATTGCTTTACTCTACCCCCTGGCCAAAATCCTAGAAAAATGCATCCATACCCAGATGATAAAATATCTCCTAGACAGCAACACCCTGTCACACCCTGTTACCTACTCAGCATGGTTTCAGACATGCCCATAATACCACTACAGCCCTCCTCTGCTTCACAGACCCAGTAAACAGTCTCAAAAATGAAGGCCTGCGGGTGTCCACTCTTTTTTTGGATATGTCCAAAGCATTTGACACAGTCTCGCACCAAATCCTGCTAAACAAACTAAACCAATATCACCTATCAAATTCCACTCTTACCTGGTTCCAAAGCTACTTAACTGACAGGTACCAAGCTGTGAAATGAGAAAATTCTCTCTCTCCCCCCTCAGCTGCCCATAACTATAGGAGTCCCACAGGGTTCTATCTTAGGACCACTACTAATCCCAATCTTCACAAATGACCTCCATACCTCCACACAACATGCATCTTTCATTCAGTATGCAGATGACACTACCTTAAATCTGTGCTGCACAAAACATTCCCACCCTCCTGCAAACAACTCAACTAGCATTCTCTGAAGTTGAAAACTACCTTAACAAAGCCCAACTTATCCTCAATCCAAAGAAAACTTAACTTATGATTATAACCAGTTCTAACAAAAACACTGATAACAGTCAATTCACTCTCTACGGTTGGGAGGGTGGCTTAATGGCTAAGGTGTTTGCTTTACAAACACAAGTGCAGGGTTCGAATCTCACAAGGGATAATTGGCTAGGCTTAAAATGTCTCGCAAGGGCAGTTAGCTTAGTACTAAACTATGAACTATGAACTCCACAAATGCTACTCCAATCGCTCCAGTGGCACAGGCTAAGCTATTGAGAATAACCATAGACTCCCACCTAAAATCTGATAGTCATCTCAACTTAACTATTAAAAAAAGTACATGCCAAACTGGGATCACTCTACCGTATTAAACCACTTCTTACCAACAACACAAGATCAGCCATTGCTCGCTCCCAACTTCTATCCACCCTACTCTATGCATCTCCCATTCTGACTAATCTCAACAAAACTGCACTAAGAAAATGGAAGCCTGCTATAACAGAATTGCCCGCTTTGATGCAAACTGCTCACATAAACTCATCAATGTACTGCTTTGAGACAGCTCCACTGGCTTGAACTGCCCAACCTCCTAACCTACAATGAGTTCTGACTCGGTCATTCTATTACCTCCCTAATAAGTGTCCTGCCCTCAAAAACCTAGTATATCACTCAGCCAAAAGGCCTCTTAGATCATCAAGCAAACTACTACTAGAAGTCACCAACAGCTACAATAGCTTTGGAGATGCACTATATAGTAGTTCAGTGGATAAAAAATGGAACTCTGTCCCTAGCATACAAAACACATCATCCAAAGCTTCCTTTAAAAACCTCATCAGGCAATATCTCAAGCAAAGTTGTCAGTGCCAATGATTGCTCTCCAGGCTAGTGAAAGCGGATAAGGTACACATACTAAACCTAGAGTACTTGATAATAGTTTTCAATCTTATTCACAAACACTGGCTAATCTACAATGTATGTACTGTACCTGTATAGTATGTATGTATTCTACCTATGTTCCAAATTTCAGCTGTACACCACAAATCTATTAATAACCCTTTATTTTTAAATTAATATTTTCTTGTTTGTTCTCTCCACTGTAACTGTTGATGTGCTGCATACCACTGTAAAAACATGCATTTTGTAATTTGTGTGTATACTGATCATGTCTAAGTAACTAACTATATCTGTAATTTTTCTATGTGGAGCTGTTCTCCCCGGGCCTCTGCTGAAAAAGGGCCTTTTTGGCTCAGTCAGTCACCGCCGATTAACAAATGTAAAATAAAATAAATAAGCACAGATTCCAAGCTGTCACCTGTAAAGCAGTTAAGCTTTCTGGTGATCAGCAGTCTCTAGGAAATAATGCAACTACACTCCTCTCACCAGGAGAAAACAGAAGCACTACTTCCAAGATGACTACTGAGAGGCAAAATGTGGGCTCTCCAATAATTGGTCTTGCAATAAAATCCTGAACACTGCAGTGTGCACTAGAGGAGTTACATGTGAAAGTAGATAACTGAAGTTTTACCTGTCTAAAAAGTTACGTTTTAGTAGAGAGTCACTATTTTTAAAACAGCAAGATAGATTGAAAGGGGGTGGTCACGTTTGTATTCTGGTAGTATGGAATACAGTAGGATAGCCAATAAATTTAAATAGTTGAAGGGGAGTGTTTTCACAAAATGATAATTTTGTGCTTACTCACACCAGCCATTAAAAGCAGAGAAGAAATGAGATATAGAGTCAAATTAACATAACGGGCAGGCAGCTAGAAAGACTGTGGTGTTTAAGAACACAACAGCAACCAGGTGGGAGGGTAGGAAAAACTTCTGACTGACTCAAGACAGAGAGCTGAGGTCTCTTTTCAATAAGTTTATTTCTATTTACCAAGAAAGTCCGACTAGGTGCATTCACCTCACATCAGTGGTGGCCTGAGAAGAAAAGCTCCAAGACATACAGTAAGACATTTTATTGTAATCGATAAAAATGCAAAAAAAGAAAAATCACTTTCACCAGTATGTGTGATTACACATCTTGTAATGATTATAGCACAACATACAATAAAACAAAAATCATGCAGTAATATCTTTTACAATAATTACAATACAAAAAAGAAAACTCCATTTCACAAAGACATGCAGTTGCAAAGTTTGCTGTGATACCAGAAAATGCAAAAGAGCAAGAAAATCAAACACACTGTTTTAGGTTGGGTACACAACATGTAATCAGCACAGTATGGGCATGACTAACATTAAAGAGCAACCAGCTAAAAAGATCTTGCTATGAGCATGCAATTTGCTATTTTATTTCTTTTAAATCCATTAACAAGCATGCCATTGCACAGTTCCAAATGTACTATTAATGAAATATATGTACTTACCATAACAACAGATTTTTGTTGCCCCTCTCAGTTTGTCTTCATTGATTTGGTTATCCACTTCATGACGTACCCAAGCTGGCAAACTTTTCCAAGAAGCTTCTCCAACATTCAAGCTCTCCCCATCTTCCATGATGCTATGCAGTTTGCTACCCTCAGTATAAGCTTGCCCAGTAAAGGAGAACATGATGACCGATGGAAAAAAGGGAACCAAGACTAAGGCCAAGACTAAGGCTTCATGTGTAGGTCTACTAGGTTCTTTCAGAAAAGATAGATGACAATTTGGAATGAGGGTGAGTCATTGAGGCAGACACAGATAACAATGATCAAGTGTTACAGTAGGCACATAACTTTCGTACCCCATGATGTTCTCTCCATCAGTCTTGATTGGTTGGGACAGATTTCCAAACAATGTTTTGCCCTGGGTGGCATTGTGACAAGATACCCTTGACAATGATGGAAACAAAGGCAGCTCTAGACACAGATATCAAGTTCAGCTCGAAATGCTTGACAGAAGTATGCAATGCAGATCAAGCTGCTGCAGAGCCAATACAGTCTGTGGTGGACTGTCTGAAGGCGGCACACTGTAGATCAAGCTGATGCAGAACCGATATCGTCTGTGGTGGACTGTTTGAAGAAGGCACACTGTAGATCAAGCTGCTGCAGAGACGATACCATCTGAGGTGGGCTGCCTGAAGAAGGCAGTAGAAGTTGTCATAGACTTAGAAGAAATGAGCTTCAGGCTTGGAAGAGTGTCAGTCTTTTCAGAAGTAAAAATAAAAGTTATGCAATCTGACAACCATCTGAACAGAGCGACTTTGGAAACTTTAGATTCAAGTTTAACCCTTGAAAAAGAGTTGGCTATCCTCAAATGTAGACAATCTGGTGAAGACAAAATTGCATCTGGTGATGGGCATGTAAAACGAAAACTCCATTTCACAAAGACATGCAATTGCATGTACTCTCCTTGGTTGGAATGACTGGGAAAACAGGCAAATGAATAGACTGGTTCAAGGACGACTGTGTGGCTACTTCTGGTACAAAGGAGGGTCTGAGAGAATGTGGGGGAGAGACTGTCTTTGTGGAAGATCAAATAAGTCTGTCTACATGACAACGCCTGTAATTCTAGAATTTTGCTTGCAGAAGTCATTGCCACAAGAAATAAAGTCTTCCATGAGAGGAATTTTAAGGAGGAGGCATCCTCAAAAAGCAGTTCTGTTAGAGCTTACAAAGTGAAGTTCAAGGTGGGAGGGGGCAGACTCCTTAGTACGAGGCCTAAATAAGAAAGCTTCTTTGAGAATGGCTTTGCATACTTTGAGGAATGCTATGGAAGTGCAATATGATACAGAGTGATAATTGGAAATTTCTGCAATCTGGTCTTTAATGGTACAATATTTTGTTCTTGAATCAAAAAGGCAAGCTAAAAATTGTAAAATAGAGGGGATAGACACTAAACAGGGCTCTAAGCCTTTATCAGTATCTCATGGGGGAAAACCTTTTACTTTTGTAGAAAATTCCTGAAAGGCAGACAGGATATGAACATCTCTGGTAGGCAAGGATGAGTCAGTGGCCATCACTGGTACTAAAGATACCATGCAGTCAAGTCTAAGGGACCTGACATTCAGATGAGGCCTGCCAGATGAGTGAGAAAGGAGATCAAATTTCTCATCTACAGAACATAAAGGCCACAGGTGAGGAAGCTATACTTGTCTGGGTCAGAAAGGGGTAATGAAACTGACAGCTGCATTGCACCAACACACTTTCTGCAGAAACGTTGTTATGAGAGAAGGGGTGGAAGCATAAAGAAGTCCAGGTGGCCAAAGATGGACCACACCATTCCAAGATGACTATCCCTGTGCAGGGAGGAGGACAAAGTAGCTGCTGCACGTTTTGGTGGTGGAAGTGGAAAACAAGTCACAGCAACGCTGCCTTAGTGGCTGAATATCCTTGGTTGCCACTAATGTGTTGAAGGACAACTCATGAGGCATGAGGATGTATCGACTCAGCTTGTCCACTAGAATATTGGCTTGAATTAGAATATGCATTACTATTAGAAAATGTTATGGAGACATGGTCCACTACCACATTTTCAAGGACTCCCTGCCTAGTGGGTGTAAGCTGGCTCCCCCTTGCTTGCTGATGTATCCATACTACCGAGGTGTTGGTCTGTCTGGATGGAAATCTCAATCTGGGGAAGGATATCCTAAAGTACATACAAAACTAGGACTGTCCTCTTCTCTAGAACACTGATGTGGAGATGGGCTTCTACATCAGTCCACATCCCATGGACCTTTCTCCACTCAATGCCCCACCCCCACCCCACCCTTAACCACAGACTACAGAAGTCTGAAGTAACCATGTCAGATGGTAAAGAAAGAGTGAGCATTCCTGTTGAACCAGAGGGGATTGTATCCACCACAGCAGCTGATGATGACACAGGGAAGACAATTTAATGTGGTGATAGGACAGTAGGTGGACTGGGTCCAATGAAATGACAGCAACCACTGCAGTACTCTCATGAAAAATCTTGCATGAAGAACCAAAGAGATGGAAGATGCCACAGAGGATCTTGTGCCTGTAGATGAAGGGAGGGTCAGTCTTGACTCTGGAAGTCTTGCAATCTGAAGAACTGTGTCGAACTGGCATCTGTTGAAGACTAAGGGCTGTCTGGGTTCCAGGTTTGACTTTTTAAAGTTTACAAAGATACCAAAATACCAACACAAGAGGACCAAATAATCTCTCATAAGGATCAAGGATTCCTTTGCATTTGCAGTTAGATGCTACCACCAACACAAATCTGGTGAATACCTAAGCTGTTAAGACCAAAGGGTAAAGTTCAAAACTGGTAATGACAGAGTCCCAAGAAGTGGTAATACCTTCTGTCCTGCCTTGCAATCTTCACCTGGTAGTAGACGTCCTCAGGATCTACACAGTACATCCAATCCTTTTTCCTCTGTAGCAGAATGATGGACTACACTGTGACTATCTGGAACACTGTCATATGTATACATTCAGATCGCTGAGATCTAAAACAGGCCTAAGGTCCTTGTTTTTCAAGGGAACTACAGAAACTTAACTACACTTTGGTCTGGCGGGACCTCCTGGATGGCTTTTTTTTTTTTTTTTGCAGCAACTATGAAATTTTATGTGATGAGTTCCTTCTTTGGTGCAGTGGAACATCTGGAAAGACCTCAGTGGGTAATGCGGGCTGGAAACAAATGCAATAATGCTGCCTCCAGACATACTTTTCTTCATTTAAGAATCTTTTCTGATGGCCATCCAATTATGATGTCGAAGGGAAAAGTGTCTTCTGTCTTCAGAGGGGAGCAGATGGGTAAGTTTTCAGGAGTGCTATAAGGCTTTGATGGACAAGGAATCATTAAACCCTTGGCTGCGCAGAACTCCTCTGCCTCTGGGGTAGTGTCTATTAGTACTCCGTCTGCCACAAGGGACCCTATCCGAACAGGAGTTGGGGGAATAACACTGACTTTTTTTTAAACCAGAGAAGTCTGCTACCTTACTGATTCCTAGAGAAGGATTGCTGATGGGAAGAAAAACAAACTCACATGACAGATAGCTTTTTATCCCCCTGCTCACTCATCAATGTGTCTAACTTTGGGACCAAATGGGAATAATACATTGTAAGGACACTGAAAATGGACACTGAAGTTATAGGTTCATAGGCTGGTACTAGGCTATCGGCCCTAGGGCCTATACAAGCCTAGCCATAACAATTCCCTGGCTATTTCTTCCCACACTATTTACTTCCCTGGACCCCTGTCTAGCAGGGTGACTGACGTAATCCCCGGGGGCGAATTTCCTTTCTCCCATCCAATTCATCAAGATTCCTTTTGAAGAGCGCCAAAGAGGCACTCTGCTTGACATGTATGGGCAGTCTATTCCAGAGTCTGGGGAGTCTCTGGGTGAGGAACCTATCCCTCCAGCATGCTTTGTATATTGTGATGACAAAGTTTAGATTGGGATTTCTTTAAGTGTAGCATGTCCAACAGCACTGGGTTTGACACGGCCTTGTATGTTGAGCAGAGATCGCCTCGGAGTAGACGATATGCGACAAGAGTACAGCTGGAGTTTTTTTAAGACGGTCAGCATAGGGCATCTGCCTTAGTCCTGTGATTTGATTAGTGAGGTATTTCTGCGACCTTTCCAGTTGTTGCAGATGTCTTGAGAGGTACATACCAAATGGGGCATTATATTCTATAATGGGCCTAATGAGGGATGAGTACAGTGGGACAATGACCTCCTTTTTTCTGGATGAAAAGCCCTTAGTGATGAGGTGTGCCACATAGGAAGATTTCCTGACTGTTGTGGTGATGTGGTTATTGAAGGTGAGACCACTGTCCACCTGTGTCCCTAAGTCTCTTATCACACTTTCGGTGTTTAGTGTACTGCCACCTATGTGGTAATTCATGGATACATGTTTTTTCCCAAAGGGGATAACTATACATTTCTTGGCAATGAGCTTGAGCCCATGGCTCTGGCACCAAGCATCTGTTTCTATAACGCCCTTTTGTAGAGTATCCACATCATTTGGGGATTCAATAATGGCTTCCAGTTTGCAGTCATCTGCGAACTTTGTTAGCCAGAGGCCCCTAGTGTTGGCCTGCACTTCAGAGAAGTACATGCCAAACAAGAGAGGTCCCAGGACTGAACCCTGAGGTACTCCACTTGTCTGGAGCTGGATTTGGAGTCAGCTACTTTTACAGTGTGAGTTCTGTCAGTAAGCCAGTTGGCAACCCATCGAGTGACGTAGGGATTAATGCCCAACTTAGTAAGTTTATCTATGATTTCAGAGTGGGGGATGGTGTCAAAGGCCTTAGCGAGGTCCAGATAGGCTGTGTGGACTGCCTTACCCTCGTCCATGGCTCTGGAGACTGATTCGAAGAAGTCAATCAGGTTCTGGAGACTGATTCAAAGAAGGCAATCAGGTTCAGGAGACAAGATCGGCCCTTCACAAACCCAAACTGGGTGGGGTCCAGTGTTTTAAGGTTGCCAATGTTTTTGTTTATAAGTTCCATGATAATACGTTCCATGGCCTTGCAGATTAGGTTCATCAGACTGATGGGGTGGTAGTTCCCAGGATCCAAGGTGGATCCCCCCCTTGTGGAGTGGGATAACTGTAGCTGTGCACCACTCAGTGGGCACGAAGCCTGAGGTGAGGGTATAATTAAACATGACACTTAGGTGAGGTGCCAGTTCATTTTGTAGTTCATGTAGTACACAGCCCATGATGTCATCTGCTCCCATGGATGCTGTATTCTTAGCTTTGGAGAGTGCATTTTTTACCTGTGTGGCCGTTATTACCGGAATTTGGCAATCTTCCGGTATTGAGATGGGCCATTTAGGGGGTGAGAGGGGGGTGAAGTTGGCACTTTATCGATCTGCCAGGATATTGGCAATATCCTTGGGATCAGTATATTTAATGCCATTCCGTTGTAGCTCATAGCAGGTCTGAGCATTGCCATTTAAGTTCCTGACATAGTTATAGAATGCCTTGTGGTTGTCTTTGGAATCTTTGGCAATTTTATTTTCATAACTAGCTTTGGAGGATTTTATGAGGGATCTCAGCTCCTTACTGAGGCTGGTAAGGGAGTTTTTTTGCATCCTGGGATTTTCCTCTTTTCTGCAACAGTTTCTTCCTTTTGTTGTAAACTCCGTTTACGGCAGGGGACCACCAGATTGGCTTCCTTTTTTTGGAGGAGAGCATCTTGGTTCTATTTAGGATGGCACAATTCATTCATGAGTGGATGTGCTCGTACAGTGCCTTATTGTAGGACTCAGCAGTCGAACTTTCAGTTCCCGTCTGCATGGGTGTCGAAGTTTGTAACTTCTGATTTGAGTAGCATGAAGTTGGCTTTGGAGAAGTTTTTTTATGGAGGTTTCCTTATTGGGGGGGGGGGGTGGGGGTGGGATGTGGATGTTAAGGGTGATTAGCTTATGGTCTCACCTGACCAACGAGGGGGTGACCATAGGTGTGGAGCATTGATTTCCCATGTTGGTAATGACCAGGTCTAGGATATTGGAGCCCCTGGCAGGACTATGGATTAGTTGATCCAGGGCATTGGGATTTATGAATTCCAAGAACCGTTGGGCAAAGGTGTTGGTACACGAGTAGTTTTCCCAGTTAATGGCGGGGTAGTTGAAATCACCCAGTATTAGGGTGTTTGGTTGTATATTAATATTTTCCAGTAGGTTTAGAAAGGTGTAGTGAGAATCTTGGGGCATGGTGGGGAATCTATAGCAAGCTACAATTTGGATTGCAGTCTTACCTAGTGTTAGTTGCACCTGGAGAACTTCAGACGCATTGTGTTGGGCAACTAACCCGGTGGTGTGAATATCCTTGGTGAATATTGACACTCCTCCACCTTTAGTGTTTCGATCCTGGTTTGGTGGCCGAAAATTGTGGTAAGAGGTGTAGCCTGGTATTGCACAGGTGCTCTCTGGAGCCTTGAACCAGGTCGCAGTTACTGCACAGATATCAGTGTTCTCCATTTTTAGGAGTGCCTTGAGAGAGTGCATTTTGATGTTTAGACTTCTAGCATTGAGTAGCATTACCTTCAGATTTTGCATGCTTGTACCTGTTATGGTGGTGGTTTTGTCCTTTGAACTTTACCTAAAAAAGGCACTATAGGGGTGGCAAGAGCCTTAGCCAGTAACCTGAATCCCAGGGGCGACAGGTGCAGACCATCTCTGGCAAAGCATCGTGGCCTGTCGATCATGTCGTTCCCAGGCAGATACTGGAACCTTTTTTGAATGATACCAGAAGCTTAGCCAGTTGATGAAGTCAATCACTTTGTCCTTACATTTTGGTATCATTCTGGGCGAAGGCAGGATGCTACTCAAAGCTAGGGTCATACCTGCCTGGGCCACATGATCCAAGAGCTCTTCTGTAAAGTCATACAGTCTTCAGAGGAACAACAGGGAATAGCAATGCCAGTGCTTGCCACCCTAGCTGCTCATTCAGCTGTGTTGAAAAAAAACCTCAAAGTAAAGTTAGGGATAGACAACATAGTGCAGAACTGCAATTTCAAAACCTCCCTAGTGTCAGTTGTGGGTGTCTGCTACGGGAATCTAGGGTTGCTCAGCCAGATCCCTTTGGAACCCTGTCATATGATAAATATAACTAAACATCCTTAGGGAAAATTACTCCAAGGTTTGACTCGCTTCTCAAATTGGTATCAAATCAGTTCCCTCTCCTAGATTCGCTATTAGGTGAGGGGATCACAGAGCTCAGTCTGAGAATGCTTTCTTTGTGGTTGGTGCAATCACGATGGAATCGAACAAGCAGCTCTCTACTCCAATAGTAATGACTCTCGGAAGGTCTGAGAACTTTATCCAGTTATGAGGGACAAGTTTCACCAAATCTGCATCTTGCCATTCTTCTCTGGGACAACATCACTCAAGTGCTCTAAGTTTTCCCATCTTCCTTTTTTTCTCCCTTCTGAGGCTTACCTAAAGGCTAGTCTGTCATCTGACAGAAACTTATACGGACTTCAGTCTGTGTCTTTCTCTCCTTCCTACTGCAAAGTTATGCTCTTCAGTTAAGACTGTAAATCCAATACCAGCCTTGCAATGAAGACCTTAACGTTTTGTGCCCTGGCTGTTGCCCCCTCCGTTCCACCCTACTAACAGAGGAAGGGGATAAGGTAATCAAAACAGAAAGACATCCTCCTGCTGGGAGGGGGAATTACACCTCCCTTCTGACTGCTGCCTCAGCTTCTGTCTCCTCCTCAGTGGCTTTTCTCAAAAGACATTTTTTTCTTTTTTTCTCACTTTCTCCCCTCCCTAAGATCTGCTTGATGGATTCTCTACCTGTAATCAAATGGCAGCCACTGATTCACCTTATGGTAAAAGCTGTCTGATAAGGAGTGGACCAACTTGTGGTCCTAATGAAAAACATACCCAACAACCCTCTCAACGGTTGCTTGATGACTCACAATTTCAGCCAGGTGGGGACGGGGAGGTATACGTGCTCCTATATACACTCCCCTCAAATTCGAGAGAGAGCAGTATATGTTGACAAGGAAGGCCAACCCAGCTACTGTTTGGTGTTGCCAGTGCCATGGAATTAGCAACCTACTTCTCGCCACAAACAAATAGTTAACTTTGGCTACTCAGTCTGGCTGTTGGTGTAGAGGGTTCAAGCTATGAGCTGTAATTCTTGTGGTGCAGGGTTTGATTCCATCAGCATTCGTCTACTATCTGACCTTGAGTAAGTCAATTAACCAGACACTCTTCCTGGGTCACCCCTGAAGAGGAAATGTATGCCCAGTGGGCCTACATGGTTAACAAATGAGTATTAATACATTTCTCCAACTGGCCCCTCAGCCTTTGTGCTAATCATACATAGGTCATCTGGGTTGTAGTCACTGCCTCATCCCTCTAGACAATGGGATTAGGGCCCTCAAAGTCTTTTCATTTTAAACTGTTCAGTCTGCGCTTGTTTCTAAGAAAATGGCCAATGTTTAGTCAGAAAAGTTGTGTGTTTTGCTATGACAGTAGATAACACAACAGCTGTTTTACAGTCTGTACTACCTTACCTTTCTGCTCCAGGTGACTGAATACATTCTGCAACCTGGAACCAGAAAGGATGTTTGCCCAGTGGCAAATTCAAATGCTTTTTAAAATCTTCTAGCAAGGGCTGTATTCTGATCCTTGTGTGCATTCTGATCACAGGCTATGTGACAGCAACTGTACAAGTGTCAGTGAGGTCAATAGCTGTACTTAACATCAGGCGTACTTGTTTGCATTAGGTGTGATAAGAACATTTCTACAGTCTCTGCTTCAAGGCTATATCACATATTTCTTCCACCAAATTTTCCAGCTGTTTTAAGATGTCCACCTTGGTTCTACAGCCTGTGATTTTGGAATTTAATTGCTCCAATATCTAAAATGGAGGAAGTAAGAACAGACCCCCCATAAAATATACCCCCCCCCAAAAAAAAAGACTGCCTATGATTAAGTAACATGCTTGCTGGCACCACTCTAGAGCTGCTGGCCAGGCATGGTGTTTGTGAATCTGAGTCACAGGCATTCTCAAAGCATCCCATTGAAAGCTACACAAACTGCAAACCAAGAAACCATTTAGAAAATAAAATTATAAAGGAGATTCATCAGTGGTGTATAAGGGGAAATAATAATTATATACAGAAAGCCTCTAGATGAAAAAAAAAAAAAAACTTGTATACATGCTAACATTATGATTTGTTAGAGTCTTTTTCACTCTGGAATTCTTAAATATGATGTTCTGTACTGTACCTTATAATACGCTTTAACATTGTTAAACAGCAACTGAAAATCTGCAGTGAGCTGGTCCACATCATCATATTCTTCCATCTTCAACTTCTGCTGGATTTTTACCAAATCAACAGGCTGGGAGACTACAGCATAATATTCAGGCAAATTTCTGTTCAGGGCATAAAAGACAGAAAAAAAATGCATGCAAATTTAAGAATAAAACCATAGCTTTCCAACTAGCTGTTACGTTATTGTCATTCCATATTTTTAAGCACCTTAATTAAATTTATATATTTTGAATGGTGGCATGATTAAACATACATTAAATAGAAAACAAGTCAGTGTAATTATTTGTTTTCAAGCATTATATACATTTAATAAGCATTCACCCCAACATTACATAACCTGCCTTCCCTTACATTTTACTTCTCTGAACATTATTCTGCCTGGACTGTTCACACAAATTTTAAAAATATTTATTTGCATGCAATTTGCTACATTCCTTTTTTAATGATCCCACCTCTAATTCGATTATTTCCTTTACAATATTCAATACTTCAGTTATGGCTGGTTTTGATTTTGACTGCCAGTACCATTAAACTTGATAAGGCCTTACCTATGTCTAGGCAATTCCATTCCTATATCTTTGCTCAAAAGATTTATTTCCTTAACTTTAATTATTTGCTCTTCCAGCATTTCTGGCAAAGTACTCTGCTGGAACTTTTTAAAACCTACCAACTTGTTACATTCCCAAAAACCTTCTTACTAGTTACTTCTCTCTTTCTCAACCTCCGGCATTTGCTCTTTACCCAAGAAAAATTCACTGGAGTCTGCTTGAGGTATAGAAATATTCCTTCAAAAAATTCCATGCAAAAAATCCTAAACCTATGGAATGTTATTGCTTACTTGGGAGCCATAGGTATGCCCTCCATCGGTTCCTTTGTAAATTGCCTTTTCATTCTCCCTTATCCATTTTGTCTAAGATCTTCTTAATTACAGTTATCGTACATTATTTTATATGCCCTACAATTTATCATTTTTAACAGAAGGTTATGTTCTAGACTCGACCAGATCTGGTCTTTCACTTGGCAGTCTCCTATTCTTTTCTCTTTGCCTATACCCTGTTACCAGTCCCTACGAGGGGAGGTCATTGTTGCTTCATATCTGATAAAACATCAACTGCAACATCCTGTTTCCAACAAAGGTGAGGATCCATCTCGTATGAGACTACTAGCTGGAAATCTATGCCGTTGCTACACAGAAGTCTAAGCATGTGGAAGTCAGTCAAAAGAAAGTTTAAACTGAAGCCTGAAATTCAAAAGTTCAATTTTTTGTCAGATCGGACGGTATAAATTTAGGCTTCAAGTGTAGACACTACCTTCTTATGTAGTTAGCTACTTACTAGACAAGTCCTCCCTTACTTTTTATCCTATTCAGATCCTCAATTCCATCATACATGGTCATCATGAAATTACTCAATACAATGGAATTTTTCTCCCCTAACCTGCAATGAAAATGGGTTCTGGGGTTCTGCCCAGTCAGACTATGTTGACCAAAAAATAAAATACTATATACATAAATACTTGATACATTTGTCCAACAATCCCCACAGAATCATCTTCCACAAAAAACGCTCTGTCAAAAGAATTGCAACAGAAGTTATATACCTGAAAAAAAAAGACATGCATTCACATCCATCCTCACTAACTACTGACTAAAGCCCATCAGAGGTCTTCGTCACCTAAAACTTTCCAAGGCTTCTAAGCTCCTCCATTTTATTAACAATGTTCTTAGTAAAGGCTTCCCTCTTCAGATCTTTGGCATGCTACACAAAGCAGATAAAACATAACGAGACACCCCCTGGGTGGAGGATGGAATTACTCATTCCTAACCATCATTAAGGTAATTTCGCAACTTTCACAACTGGTATGTGGCGGTCCATCTTTATTAACTTTAGGACAGAGTTGCAAGCTCATTCTCCAGAGTAGCCTCTCTCATGGGAACATACCTGTAATGGCAGTGTCAAAAGGAAGACCTAAACCTAGAAACCACATCCAGCTTATAGCACCTTGCAAAGATATTCAATAAAAACCAAGCAGCTGTTACATTAACTATTAAGACTGCATTACGAGAAAAGGTTTTGCGGGTAGTGGAACAGGTCACTGGATGAGAGGGCAAATGCTTATTGTATTTTTCATAACAGAATTTCAGTCAGCCAATCGATCATGTAGCTAATACAATTCTAATTCTAATTCTAGACATGTTGAAACAAAGTTTTTGTTCTGAACTGACAGCCTCTTCTGAATGTTTCGTTCTATCCACACAGAATCTAATCATTCAAGAATACCTATGTAGGACAAAATACTGGAAGGTGTACTGACTGATTAAAGCTAGAGTCAGTGGCTACCTTTGGCATGACAGATTATGTACACATGGAAAACTCTATGCTTATGAAACCCCATTTAAGAGGGGGACTGCAAAGTTAAGGTCTGCAACTCAGAGACTCTTGTGACTGAAATTATGATCAAAAAAAGGAAGTTGCTTGCAAGACAAAAACTTCAACTCTGCCATGACACTGGTTCAAACGCAGGAAACAAAATGTATGTACTTACCATAACAGATCCGTGTTGTCCCATCTTCGCTCAATTTAACATTTAGGTTGTCGAATCGGAGCTCAGCACCTTATACCAGATTACTGGAACCAAGAGCTCTGACACCTCTCTTACCCACAATTCCCTCCTCCTAACTGATTTAATCCAGATCAAGTTTGTTGACTATTCTAATTACATATCAAAACTATAGAAAATGGAAAAAGGGAATCAGAAATGTTCCATGCCAGGTGTAGTCAGTGCTGATCACAGAATCACTCTAACAATGACCATCTAACTATTCTCAATTAGGGTACACAGATTTTTTTTTTTTTTTTACATGGTTAGGCTTGTAAAGGCTTTAGGGCCATTACTCTAGTAACCTCCTATGAACCTATAAACAGACAGGATCGTAGTCAAGGTCTGCCAGTCCCAGAAGATGTGGAATGGCAATTTGGAAGGTGGAAGAGGGGAGGGATATTGAACCAGATGAAAATGGGATAACACAGATCTACTTTTATGGCAAGTACATAACTTTCATATCTGATGTTGTCTATTTTTGTCTAATTCAACGAAAGGAACAGATTCCCAAGCTGCCTAAAAAGGGTCTGTGTAGACTCAAGGAAAGACATTTGTGAGAATGGCAGAGTCAAAGCAAGCACGGGCTCTGGATTGTATAACCAATTTATAAAGAGATACAAAAATGTGAGCTGTTGGACCATGTTGGTGCTATACAGATGTCACCGATAGGAATTCAAGTGTTCTAATGCTGTCAAGATGACTACTGTTCTGGTGGAATCAGCCTTGGGTTTTGAGTGCAAAAGCAACTCGTGTTTTCTAAACAAAGGAAATGCAATCTGCCAGCAACTTAAAGTGACCCTTGATACCTGTTGCCTAGTTTTATTTTGGAAAAAAAGAAATTGCTGGTCTGATTTTCTGATGTCTTTGGTGTGATGTATATAAACTCTGAGCTGTCTGGGACATCTAAGGTATGAATGATGTGTTCTCCTTGGGCAGAAAAGTTTGCCAAGAATACAAGTTAATGTGTTGATTTAAATTTGCTTCAGATGTCACCATTCGAAGAAAGGAAGGATTTGCCCTTAGTGAAACTCTATCCTTGTGGAATATGACAAAAGACTGCTTGCATGAGAGCACTTGCAGCTCCGAAACTCATCTAGTCAAAGTAATAGCAATCCGAAAAAATGGTCTTCTGAGAAAGGAACTTTAAATTGGTTAAGGTTGTGCGCTGAAACGTTTTTTGAGTCAATGACTAAAGCAGGACTGTGACATCTCAAGGTGTGACTTGATCTCGACCAGAAGGTCTCAACAAGAAAGTTCCTTTGAGGAAAACTCTGGCTACTCAAGCGATGCAACAAATCTCCTGTGTGAAAATATGAAACGGTGGACATCTGGACTTGAGCAACTAAAACTTCGCAGAAAAAGCTCTGAAAAAAATTCCACTATCGATGGAAGAGAAAATGAGAAGGGGTCTAAACCAGTCGAGAATGCCCAAATAGAAAACTTTTTCTATTTGCTCTTGTAAGTCTTTGGTTGATTCCTTTTCAGAAAATATTATATGGACTATTGGAGAAAAAAGTCTGGTATCTATGGCTATTGTTAAAATTGGAGAAACCATGTGGTTAATTTTATGGTCTGAAAATCAGGTACAGGCAACCCTGGATGGGTGACTGGTTAGATCCCACATGGAATCAAGTACTCATGGTGGGTGCAGTAAGTGAGGCCAAAGGAAAGGAAACCATAACTGCACAGGCAAAAATGGGCAATGAGGATCATCTTGACCTTGCGGCTTTCTGAATGAATTTTGTAAGAGGCAGCATCGGTATAAAGGTGTATAGGAGACTTCGAGGCCAAGTGTGGACTACAGCATCTTTCACTGCCAGTCCCTGTGAAGGGATGAGGGTAAACTGCTGCATTTATTGTTTAGGTAGGAGGCAAAGAGGTTGCATCAAGGTTGGCCCTAGTGGCTAAAGATCACTGTCACGAATACTGTTTGAGAGAGCACTTATGAGGTAATAGTATAATCCTGGTCTACCTGTCTGCCAGTATATTTCGCTTTCCAGGAATGTGCTTTGCTATTAGAAAGCAGTGGAAAGACATTGCATATTGCCAGACTTGTATGGTCTCCTGGAAAAAAGGATACGAATGTGTTCCATTCCATTTGTTGATATACAGTACCACCATCGTGCTGTTTGGATGGAAATCACACTGTTGGGTAGGAATTCCTGAAAACCCTGCAATGCTAGGATGACTGCAGTACTCTTCAAAACAATGATGTGAAGTTTGGCCTCCACTGATAACAGATCCCTTGGATAGCCCTCCCCTCAAAATGCACCCCCCCCCCAGAAAGTTTACTTTTAAAGTAAACTAAAGTTGTTTTTTTTAAGGTTTACTGTGGCTTGGGAACAGGTTGGCAAAAGGATCTGCCTCTACCTCTGACAGAGAATGATCCACCTACCCATATGTTTTTTGCAAACTTGAGTAAGGTGGATTTTGATGCGAAGGGGATGAATTCTCTGTGACCATTGGATGGACAGTATCCACTGTAGCATTCTCATGTGGTATCTTCTTAATGGGACTAATGTAACAGTAGAATGCATCAGACCTAACAGAGAGAGGATCAGTCTTGCCTGTGGGTAGGGATACTGTATCACTGCTGAGGTTACAAGTCATAAAAAAACAGCCCCTTGTAATGGGAAGTCTCACAATTTGATGAACCAGGTCTACCTGGCATCCTATAAATTCTATTTTTTTTCGTGGATGGCAGTTTGTCATGAGGTTGACTGTTATCCTCGACTGGACTGCAAGACTGAGAAGAAATGTCCAATATCGTAATAACAGATCCTTGGAGGTAGCAGTTATGAGCCAATCAAGTATGGGAAGACTTGGATCCCTTGCAGTCATAAGGGAGCTGCTATCGCTGCCATAATCAAGGTGAACCCTCGGGGGCTGTGGTGACACCAAATGGCACTGCAATGAATGGATAGTGAATGGCTCCTAGCTGGAAATGGAGGAATCTCCTGAATTACCTTCAGATCTTGATGTGGTAGTAGGAGTCTTGGAGATCTACAGAGCCCATCCAATCACCCTTCCTCAACAGAGGCAGGAGGGACTGTATCACTACCATCTGCAACTTTGTTTGATATGTTGACTGAGGTGGCGGAGATCCAAAATTGGTCTGAGGTCCCCTGTCTTCTTTGTAACTAAAAAGAAACTGGAACAGATTCTGGATCCTAACTGTTCAGGGAGATCAGCTGGTTGACTCTTCTGTTCAGCAACTTTAACACTTCTGTTGCTACAGATTACAACTCATTGGGTGGAATACTGGGAATATTCAATCATTTCTTTGGGGTTTATAAAAAAAGGGTATGGTGTAGCCTCTGCCGATTATCCTTAGCACCCATGAATTGGACATTATGCTTTTCTAGGCTGAAGAGTGCAACTTTAAGTGTCCCTTCAACAGCATCCATTCGAATTACCTCCATCTCTGCCATGGGGAGGTCTATCCACAGGAGTGTGGTGGTGAAACCCCTGTGACTTTTTGACACATTTTCCTACATCCCCTTTGATTCTGAGAAAAGGATCTTTGTGGAGTACAAAAATGGCAGACAGGGTCTTACCATCTGATTCTCTTCTGGTAAGCATTTCCTTTACCTTGGGTCAGAGTAGAACAATTGTAGGAGGCATTTATATAGGAACACCATTAAGCTTTCCACAAAATTGGGACACATGGTAATACTTGCGCCGGTCGCTTGATGTGCCATCAGTTGCATTTGATGGAGGCTGCATGGCCACATTAGATGTAGAATGCAGGGTAAACATTTCAGCATTAACCAATTTTGGACATCCAATGGCAAGTTACTCAAAAAGTGACATGAAAACTTTATCAGGTCCCTCTGGAAATGCATCGAA
This sequence comes from Protopterus annectens, assembly GCF_019279795.1. NCBI lineage: Eukaryota > Metazoa > Chordata > Ceratodontiformes > Protopteridae > Protopterus > Protopterus annectens. The sequence goes on from NC_056740.1 coordinate 418,578,566, forward strand.
GTGCAAAAGTCACTGAAGCACAAGTCCGTTTTCCTAGTCTGTGCAATGTCCTGGACTCGGTTAGGGGAATGGACAGAGGAACCTTCTTCAGATAGCTCCTTCTTTGTGGCTGCACTTCCACCATGGCTTCTACTAGAAGGTCTTTAGCCTGTTTCCTATCCTTTTGGTCTATCAAGATTCTGTCCTGTTTTTCAGGAAAGTGCTCTGCTGCATCAGTTTCCTTCTAAACTTCTGAGCAACAAGGTTTATTAAGTCCTCACGAGGTAGGGCCACCAAGGACACAGAAGGGGCAGACCCAAAAGCTTTACGGAACACCGACTCATCAGAAGGAGCTTTGATGGATCATCTCCCCTCCTCTGCTTCATCAATTCTAGTATGTACCCAAAGGTGAAGTCCTTGGTGGTGGGGATCTTTTTTCATTTAAATCCACGTCTTCAGTGACAGACTCAGGAGTGGAGTCATGCTTCTGTTTGCATGTCCTTTTTCGCGGAATGTACATCGGGGCTGTGACAGAGACATGTCGGAATCAGATGGACAGCTTGAACCTTGAGCTGCCTCGAAGCTAATTGGGTCAGTCTGTCTGTCCCTGTCGACTCAAATGAAAAGAATGAGGCACAGGATCCACAGGGAGTCAGGATGGATCCAAACCTGGTGGATGCACCTGTCTCCTTAGCCCAACCATGGCCCTATGGCCCTTTCCAAAGCCTTGAAAGCAGATTTAGCCATTGGAGCAGAGAAGAAACCACCTCTGTCAGCTGACATGGGGGAGTCCTGCAACTCCAGCAGAGGTTGGTTCCAAGGAGGATCTCCGAGCCAAGTTGTCTAGCGCCGAAGCACCAAGGGGGAGGAACAGCTCTGAAAACTTTGGAGTCAACTCCACCTGCAGTGCTCTGACCCATACGCTTTGGCACTGGGACACTTCTTGACCCAAATGCATTGGTATAGAAAAAGTAAAGGTAGAAGTCAAAACTAAAGTCCCTAAGACTATCAGGTCCAACAATGATATGTGTGTGTGTGTGTGTGTGTGTGTGTGGGGGGGGGGGGTCCAGACGTGAGTGTCGGCTCCAGGAAAGGAGTCTGTGCCAAAACGAGATGGGATAGGGTTGAAACGCCCATTTCTGGCCCTCCTCTAGTGAACAGTGCCAGTTGGACCCCAGATGAATTTGTGTCCACAGGAATTTTCTCATCAACTGGTCGGCATCCATCTCAGTAAATTGCTTCTGGTGGATCAACGAGACCTTGATGAAGAAGCTACAGATACAGGTCTTGATGGTTGCTTGTGCTGGAGTACTGGTAAATGCACCCTGGTGCTAACCGGCCCAGGGAAAAGGTAGATTTTGATGAGGGAGCTCAGATCCAGGCTGCAGATGGATCTGACTCCCTCGATGACTTAGGTGCTGAACACAGGACAGTAGATGATGTGATGACATTCTTCCAGACTTCTCTGCCTTTTTTCTTTCAATCTCTTCTCATCTCCTGATTTTCCTTGGTGCTTTTCCTTAGACCTTTCTTTCTCCTTCCTCCTTTCAGTAGCAGGAGATGTAGATGGTTCTCTGGTTTCAGAGGCCATGGTAGAACCCTGTCTGATGGGGAAGTAAACCCTTGAGAATCAAACTTTCTTTCTTGCCTTGAAAGGTTCTAGATCCAAAGATGGCACAGATACTGAAGCTATCTTGAAGATGAGAAGCATCTAAACACTGGACACAAAGGGAATGGGGGCCTTGGGGAGGGACTCTGTGTCCACAAGCTGAACATTTTTTGAATCCAGTAGGCTGGTCATACATCAGAATAAAAGACAAACTAGTACCTTTACGAAAAGAAGGTACTATAAACTCTTTTAAAAATAAGTTATGTACTCATCATAACATTCCATCCATGTTGTCCATTTTCATTCTTCCTCAGCTGTTGGGTTCAGATTCGATCGGACTCTGCCATTACTTCAGCTCATGATCACCAAAAAACTCACAAGCTCCTCCCTTACTCATAATGCACCAACCCCTAACATACCTCACATCTTGTTTGCTTACTGATGTAAAGTAGGAAACACTATTACAAAGTACTTAACAGAAGACGCTATATCTGGAATTCAACTTGAAGGACAATTGTGTCCTAATAAACTCTCGTTCTTCCAGAAATCAACTGTGAAAAGGGATGTGGGTCGCTGGGTGGGGAGTTGAGAAAAAAAGAAAATGAACACATATGGAATGTTATGGTGAGTACATAACTTTAACTGATGTTGTCAATTTTCATTCTATCCTCAACTGTTAAAACAGAGTATCTACATACCTAAACTCCAAGGTGGATTATAAGGAAGGTTATTTCCTGGCACAACAATGGTTAATCAGCTGGCTTACTTTAAGAAAAATAAGGGAAATGTAAATGAGCTGTTAAATCATTGAACGTCCCCCCCCCCCCCAGTGCTGAGTAGGCCTGAAGAAGGTAGGTCTGGGAGAAGCCATTATCTCTTAGCTTTCGTAAAGAAGGGAGAAGTGTTGTAAATGATTCTGGATGCTAGGCATTGCCATAAAGCTCTAAATGTGTACTGCAGCAGTCTGCTAAAGTCCTGTCTCAAACTTCAAAAGCAGATATTGTTGGAACCTAGAGTCAAGTGACCAGATGAGGTCATTCTGCAAGTCATCTTGGACATTATATTTTACGGGGAGTAATCTCAGAGAATAGAGAGAATATTCTGTTTGGCAGCCTGACTAGAAAGACTGCTCACATATTTCATCTTGCCTTGTTCAAGTAAGTTCTTAAAGAACAGTAAATTCTGTTAGATTCAGACAATATAGTGAAGCTTAGTTTAGGGACTGTTTTGCTTTATTTGTACGAGTCTGCCCATCATTGTTTTCAATATTTTCTGTGATTTGAACTCTGTGGTTCATTGTGAATATATATTCAGTATTTTTATGTTCCTTATTATTAAATAGAATTTAAATTTTACATTGTGGATTACTCTTTTAGAAAGTATTAACCTTTGAGAGTACTTACCGGGCCTACAACGAAAATGGGCTCTTCCTAGGCCCAGTGGACTTTCCCGGTAAACAAATGCAATAAATAAATATATATATATATATTTGGTGATATTGTGTGGGCCACTCCAGAAGGTCTAGCCATCTTGGTGAACTACTACCATTTGCATTAATATTGCATAGTATAATTGGCCACCCTTTGTTAAGGAAGGCCCTTAACGTAGCTGATTGTGAAGTGTTTGGTGGCAGTGGTAACTACCTTACAGTCTGGGCAGAAGGTGCATAGCTAGTAGACCTGTGACAGCCTTTCCCAGAGGTGTGTGTGTGTGTGTGTATATGTAAGTAAATTAAATGTCTCAGTATGTTTGTCAGCTACTTGGAGCAAGGACATTAAGCACTGGATTTAAAGAGAGAGTGATGGAGGACTTGACTTGGACATTTGGCTGAGGACCTAACCCTACAGCTGTATCAGTGGGGAGTCTTACTGAGGATCTGGAGGGAGACAGACAGAGACATCCAGACCCTGGATTGAGTGTGTTCCCTGTGTGCTCTTAAAGGAAAACATACTTGATACAGACAGGTCTGTATCTGGAAATACTGAGTGCATCCATTTGTATTCCAAGTGCACATCCCTCTCAAGTGTCAGTGGTGAGGATTCATACTCCTTGATTACTGGCACAGATTGGAGACGACAGATATTGGTGCCCATCACATATTGGTAGCAGTGGTGGGCATCACAGAAGGTATAAGGAGCAGTAAAGGATCCAGTCCCTTTGACAAAGCCCAAATGGAATAACAAGTCAATTTGTTCCACTATTTCTTCTGGTACTGGACTTCTGTGCAAAAGTGAGAAACTACTACCCTGGAAGAGTAGGCAGGATTTCTATAAACATTAATAGCACTGAAGAAACCAAGGGGTGAGATGGAGACGGTACATGCAGGGTCCTGAAGGGCCAAAGACTAAGAGGTTTCTTCAATAAATGAAAAATGAACAGGAATACAGACTTTTAGCTAAAATAGGGATAAGATCATGACTCAGATCATTGCAAAGTGGGAAAATGCAGATGTACTGGTGGGCACTTCTGCTTAACAGTATCTCTGGAATGTTGCCCAAATAAGAAATGAGGAGAAAGAGGTTATAGCATGTAGCACTGGTAGCAAACAGGTTGCATCAAGGTTTACCCCGCAGTGGGGCAGCTTTTATGACATCAGACGATGAATGGTCCTGTTAGTTAGCGGGGTGGCATCCCAAGAAATGTGATATGAAGTTAGAAAGTGGTTGGTTGCCATAGACTATATCCATATCCTCACTACTTTTCTCAACAAAGGAGATAGGAATGCATTCCCCCTTGCACACAGATGCACCAAGCTATATACATATACATACATATATATATATATATATATATATATACACACACACACATATACATACATTATATATATATATATATATATATATATATATATATATATATATATATATACACACATATATATATATATATATATATATTATACACACAAACA